>NC_083224.1:198822011-199110848 GCF_032191835.1 Heteronotia binoei | reverse complement strand
GTAACAACTGTTGATACAAGTCTTAACTTGCTACTCTATATTTTGAAACAAAAAATCTATTATCAATATTATTGACAGAAAAGCACCAGACGCCAGATTTAACAACATTGGCAAAATTACAATAGAAGGTTGATGTTACAGCAACAGCATCAGCAATGGATCGCCTAGGTTAGTAACTATCCCTTTCATTCGCCTTCTTCAGGCTGCAGTGCACTAAGGGAAAGCCTTGAATTCCATAATGGAATGCCCAGTACTTCCTTCACATTTATATTGAGGCCCTCTCCAGCTTTTACAGTTGTTGTATAGACAGAGCCTCAGAGAGCAACAGTCTTCCATTAGGGGTTACCCTTTACCAGATTTTACAGAGCCCCGTGGCACAGAGTGGTAAAGCTGCAGTACTGCAGTCGGAGCCCTCCTCACGACCTGAGTTCGATCCCAGCGGAAGCTGGTTCAGGTAAGCGGCTAGAGGTCGACTCAGCCTTCCATCCTTCCGAGGTCGGTCAAATGTGTCCCCAGCTTGCTGGGGGGAAAGTGTAATGACCGGGGAAGGTAATGGCAAACCACCCCGTCAAAAGGTCTGCCGTAAAAACGTTGTGAAAGCAACGTCACCCCAGAGTCGGAAACCACTGGTGCTTGCATAGGGGACCTTTCCTTTCCTTTGTCAGATTTAAAATGTCTCTGTGCTAAGCTATTGGGCCTTCCATTATTGAATTCAAGGCTTTACCTAGTGTACTTCAGCCTGAAGAAGGCGAATGAAATAGATAGTGACCTAGGCAGTCCATTGCTGCTGCTGTCGCTGTAACATCAACCTTCTATATCAACGGTTCTTTCTTTTATACAGTTTTTTTCCCCTTTTGTAACAATATCACTTTTCTGTACAGCCATCTCTTTCTGTATAACCTCCATGTGATGACTGGAAATCTGGAATTACAGCTGAGAGTCTCTGGAAGGTGGATTCTGTGGCCTTTTACCATGCCAATGCCCCTCCCCTCCTCAAGCCCCTCCCTCATCAGGCTCCACCCCCTACGATCACTAGGAATTTCCCAACCTGGAGCTGGCAAACCAACAATCAACCCACCTTGCTTCCAAGCAGCCTCCTAGCTGAAACCTCAACTGAGGCTGGTAATTTAACAGTGCAATCCTTAGCAGGTCTACTCAGAATTCTACTAAAGTCTACTCAATGGGACATACTCCCAGGAAAGTGTTTTTAGGATTGCACTGTAAATCTCTTAATCCCAGATAGTCAAGTCTGTCAAGCATGCGGTTTCAATGACGAGTCGGGTTTGATACAAGACTACGTTTATTGATAGACCCATACTTTCAGTATAACAGATTCTTGAGAGCGATGCTAAAGATACAGTGATACAATACTTTTAAGGCTAACTTCAAAAGGATTCCAAAAGGTGGGGGCGAGGGATGCGCTCTCACGCATAAACTGTCATAAATGTCTACATTCTCATGGCGTTATCAGGACTCCGTCCTTGCTTTCCCCAGATGTGTCGCACTCCCTAACAGGAATGTATGGGAAGGTGCTGATTACTTTTTCTCAAGTTAGTTTCGTTTCTCTCTACTTCTACTTTGCAAGCAATAAAGCAAAAAGGGGGAGGGGAAAGAATAACAGAGCTAACAGACCTTGGTCCTCCATGATATTTCACAGACCAGTTTTATGGAGGACCCTAAAACAACCAATTGCCAATGGAATTTTACCATGCTTGACAAAGTCAAGTTAGTTTTTATTGGCATAGAATATATAGATATATATATATCAGAGCAAATTGGTTTAAAAAAAAAGATAAAATGGAACGATTGCATACATATACATCAGAAAAAGCATAAACATAAACTGTTTCTATGAGATCCTCTGGCGTGCCTTCAAAACAGAATAAAGAAACTTAGCCACTTTCTCAGTGATATTAGATGAAGTATTGTTCAAAAGTCTATAGACCTTAAGTACATCAGACCAATCAACCATGCTAACTAAAAAAGGATATAAATACTTGTGACGAAGATCTGTATACAAATTACAATAAAGAAGAATATGAGGAAGAAGAAGAAGAAGATATTGGATTTATATCCTGCCCTCCACTCCGAGGAGTCAAAGAGCGGCCTACAATCCCCTTTCCCTTCCTCCCCCACAACAGACACCCTGTGAGGCAGGTGGGGCTGGAGAGGGCTCTCACAGCAGCTGCCCTTTCAAGGACAACCTCTGCCAGAGCTATGGCTGACCGAAGGCCATTCCAGCAGCTGCAAGTGGAGGTGATGGGAATCAAACCCGGTTCTCCCAGATAAGAGTCCACACACTTAACCACTGCACCAAACTGGCTCTCCTACACCAAACTGGCTCTCCTGACTCCACACATTTTTGCTTACAAAGACAGTATCTGACTGAGTAGGCTGTCTTGTTAAATCTGCCATAAAGAATGGCCGAGGGCATGGCGTTGCA
The DNA here is from genome assembly GCF_032191835.1 of Heteronotia binoei. Taxonomy (NCBI): domain Eukaryota; kingdom Metazoa; phylum Chordata; class Lepidosauria; order Squamata; family Gekkonidae; genus Heteronotia; species Heteronotia binoei. The sequence continues at coordinate 199,108,405 of NC_083224.1, read as the reverse complement.
TCTGGCAAGGGAAAAAGCTCTATGCTGCTGTGGCACCTGCAAGACGGTGAGGCCATTTCTCAAAACTCAGTGGGGAACAAGTTTTCTTAGCCAGACTGAGACTTGGTGCTCAGTATCTAGCAACCTGTTTTTAATTTTTGGGACTGCGGTGGTGAAGGACAGCATGGACAATAGTTCTAGGGATAAACCCATTGCTTTTATTTTTCTCTTAATATGTGCTGACCAATTTGACAAATTAAATTCAGAGAGCGTTTGAGAGATATAGCTCCCAGGTTCAAAGCTGTAGTGCAGGCGTAGCCAGAATTTGAAGGCCATGAGCCATGCACTAGTAACCACTGAAGACATGGCAGTTTCTAAGCAGATAACTGCATGTGGAACACATTTTGGCATGCCCAGAATTTTACGCAAGAATTTGGATTGGACACGTTCGATAGCACATTCATAAAATCCAATCCAGATTGGGATGCCATACAGATAATAATCCTAGATAATACCTCAGAAGGTTGGACCTGTCAAGCATGGTGAAATTCCATTGATAATTGATTGTTATAGGGTCCTGCCTGAACCTGTGAAGTATCATGGAGGATCCTACTTAGTCAGCTTTGTTATTCTTTTCCTCCCCGCCCCCCCCGGGTCCTGCTTTATGGCTCACAAGCAGAATTAGTGAGAACTGAAACTAACATGAGAAGAAGTAATCAGCACCTTCCCATACATTCCTGTAAGGGAGTACGGGACATCTGGGGAAAGCAAGGACGGAGTCCTGATAACACTATGGGAACATAGGCATTTATGATACCCCGCAGCCCCCTCCCTTGGAATCCTTTTGAAGTAAGCCTTAAAAGAATTGTATCAATGTATTGGCAGCATTACTCTCAAGAACCTGTTACACAGAAAGTATCGGTATCTCAATAAACGTGGTCTTTGTGTCAACTTCGACTCGTCATTGAACCCACATGCTTGACAAGACGAAGACCAATGGGTTGAAATTAAATCAAAAGAATGTTCAACTAAACATCAGGAAGAACTTTCTGACCGTTAGAGCAGTTCCTCAGTGGAACAAGACTTCCCCGGGAGGTGGTGGGCTCTGCTTCCTTGGAGGTTTTTCAACAGAGGCTAGATGGCCATCTGACAGCCATGAAGATCCTGTGAATTTAGGGGGAGGTGTTTGTGAATTTCCTGCATTGTGCAGAGGGGTTGGACTGGATGACCCTGGAGGTTCTATGATTCTATGATTCTAAGCTGGAAGGGGTCCAGAGGAGGAGGATGAAGCTGGTGAGGGGTCTGGAGACCAAGTTCTATGAGGAAAGGTTGAAGGAGCTCAGCATGTTTAGCCTGGAGAGGAGGCGGCTGAGAGGTGATAGGATCACCTTCTTCAGGGACTGGAAGGGCTGTCGTATAGAAGATGGTGGGGAATTGTTTTCTGTAGCCCTAGAAAGCAGGACCAGAACCAATGGGTTGAAATTAAATCAGAAGAGTTTCCAGCTTAACATTAAGAACTTCCTGGCCGTTTAGAGCAATTTCTCAGTGGAACAGGCTTCCTCGGGAGGTGGTGGGCTCTCCTTCCTTGCAGGTTTTTAAACAGATGCCAGATGGCCATCTGACAGCGATGAAGATCCTGTGAATTTAGGGGGAGGTGTTTGTGAGTTTCCTGCATTGTGCAGGGGGTTGGACTAGATGACCCTGGATGGTCCCTTCCAACTCTGTGTTGAAGGAGTTGGAAAACATGAGACCTCTCCTCCTTTGGAGGTTTACAAACAGAGGCGAGGTGGCCCTCTGACAGCAATGATGATTCTGTGAACTCGGGCAGATCATGGGAAGGAGGGCAGGAAGGGTCGCATCAGCGCTCAGTTCTCGTGGCCCTTTCTGACACGGCCAGGGAAATGCCAATTGCCACTTTGGGGTCAGGAAACAACTTTTATCCAGTTTTGCCAGGGATTCTGGAGAGGTTGTTATTATTATTATTATTGCCATCTTCTGGGCTTGGAGCAGGGGCCATTGGGGGCATGGCAGGGAAGTATTTGTGAGTTTCCTGCATGGTGCAGGGGGTTGGACTAGATGACCCTGGAGGTCCCTTCCAACTCTATGATTCTACGCATGCCCAGTTTCGCAAGGGGCGGTATGGTAAGGCTGAAAGAAACCCCTAAGCCACTTCAAGCAAGTGTATGGAGAGGAATCATATACCTTTTCCGAATACATTTTCTAAAAAGGGTCCCTTTTTTGAGCAGGAAAGCACAGGAACGCAGTTCTGGCTGGCTTGGCGTCAGGGGTGTGTGGCCTAATATGCAAATGAGTCCCCTGCTGGGCTTTTTCTACAAAAAAGGCCCTGTTTCTAAATAATACTTCGCCCGACACAACAAATTGGTGTCAAGCCAGAAGTGATAATCCTTGGAAACATCAAAGAAGAAGAAGAAGAAGATATTGGATTTATATCCCGCCCTCCACTCCGAAGAGTCTCAGAGCGGCTCACAATCTCCTTTCCCTTCCTCCCCCACAACAGACACCCTGTGAGGTAGATGAAAATATTGGATTTATATCCCGCCCTCCACTCCGAAGAGTCTCAGAGCGGCTCACAATCTCCTTTCCCTTCCTCCCCCACAACAGACACCCTGTGAGGTAGATGAAGATATTGGATTTATATCCCGCCCTCCACTCCGAAGAGTCTCAGAGCGGCTCACAATCTCCTTTCCCTTCCTCCCCCACAACAGACACCCTGTGAGGTAGATGAAGATATTGGATTTATATCCCGCCCTCCACTCCGAAGAGTCTCAGAGCGGCTCACAATCTCCTTTCCCTTCCTCCCCCACAACAGACACCCTGTGAGGTAGATGAAGATATTGGATTTATATCCCGCCCTCCACTCCAAAGAGTCTCAGAGCGGCTCACAATCTCCTTTCCCTTCCTCCCCCACAACAGACACCCTGTGAGGTAGATGAAGATATTGGATTTATATCCCGCCCTCCACTCCAAAGAGTCTCAGAGCGGCTCACAATCTCCTTTCCCTTCCTCCCCCACAACAGACACCCTGTGAGGTAGATGAAGATATTGGATTTATATCCCGCCCTCCACTCCAAAGAGTCTCAGAGCGGCTCACAATCTCCTTTCCCTTCCTCCCCCACAACAGACACCCTGTGAGGTAGATGAAGATATTGGATTTATATCCCGCCCTCCACTCCGAAGAGTCTCAGAGCGGCTCACAATCTCCTTTCCCTTCCTCCCCCACAACAGACACCCTGTGAGGTAGATGAAGATATTGGATTTATATCCCGCCCTCCACTTCGAAGAGTCTCAGAGCGGCTCACAATCTCCTTTCCCTTCCTCCCCCACAACAGACACCCTGTGAGGTGGGTGGGGCTGAGAGGGCTCTCACAGCAGCTGCCCTTTCAAGGACAACCTCTGCCAGAGCTATGGCTGTCCCAAGGCCATGCCAGCAGCTGCAAGTGGAGGAGTGGGGAATCAAACCCGGTTCTCCCAGATAAGAGTCCGCACACTTAACCACTACACCAAACTGGCTCTCTACACCAAACTGGCTCTCCCCTCTCCTCTTTTATAGGGAGATGTCCTGGAACAGGCCATCATAAGCCAGGCCCCACAAGTAGAGAAGCTCATCGCTACCACTGCTCACGAAAAGATGCCCTGGTACCACGGCTCTATCTCTCGGGAGCAAGCAGAAAGCAGGCTGTATTCCGGAACACAGCCTGATGGGAAATTCTTGTAAGTGCCTTGCGTTATCTCCACGAAAGTAGGACTGTTCGCTTCCCGTGGCTACGTGTGCTGGGACCTACAAAAGCTTTACCCTGCATTGAATATATACAGCAACCCTCTTGGAAACTTGAGGACTGGCTACTACAAATAGGCTTCAGGAGGGGTTACCTTTGAAGAGATATGAACATATGAAGCTGCCTTATACTGAATCAGCCCCTCGATCCATCAAAGTCAGTCTTGTCTATGCAGACTGGCAGCGGCTCACCAGGGTCTCAAGCTGAGGTTTTTCATGCTTACTTGCCTGGACTCTTTTTTGGAGATGCCGGGGATTGAACCTGGGACCTTCTGCTTCTCAAGCAGATGCTGTCCCACTGAGCCACCGTCCCTCCTTCTCCATCACCTACTGCCTGGACTCTTTTGAGTTGGAGATGCCGGGGATTGTACCTGGGACCTTCTGCTTCCTAAGCAGTGGCTCTACCACTGAGCCACCATCCATCCATCTCCATCACCTACTGCCTGGACCCTTTTTAGTTGGAGATGCCGTGGATTGAACCTGGGACCTTCTGCTTCCCAAGCAGTGGCTCTACCACTGAGCCACCGTCCCTCCATCTCCATCACCTACTTCCTGAACCCTTTTTAGTTGGAGATGCCGTGGATTGAACCTGGGACCTTCTGCTTCCCAAGCAGATGCTCTACCACTGAGCCATCATCCCTCCATCTTCATCACCTACTGCCTGGACCCTTTTTAGTTGGAGATGCCGGGGATTGAACCTGGGACCTTCTGCTTCCCAAGCAGAGGCTCTGCCACTGAGCCACCATCCCTCCATCTCCATCACCTACTGTCTGGGCCTTTTTGAGTTGGAGATGCTGGGAATTGAACCTGGGACCTTCTGCTTACCAAGCAGATGCTTTACCACTGGGCCACTGTCCCTCCCCTAAAACGCTTTGGTTAGAACAGAATGTAGGGACTGGGAGCATCTATAACTAGTTCTGGAATAATGCTATTGCCAGTGCAGTTTTGGGTCCAATTCAAGGTGCTAGCTCTTAGCTAAACGTCCTGGGACTCACAGATGCAAATCTCTTTCCCTCCTACAAGAGTCCTGCAGCTTTGCACTGACACATGAACCTTCTCCTGCCTTGGAGTAAGCATTTGAAATCCTCTAGGGGTGGCCAAACTTGCTTACTGCAAGAGCCACATAGAATAAACGTCAGATGTTTGACAGCCACAAGACATGAATGTCAGATGTTTGAGAGCCGGAGGGAGGGAGGGAGGAAGGAAGGAAGGAAAATAAATGGGGAGAGAGCGGTAGAAAGCAAGCAACTTTAAATGTGGCTTGGAGAAGTGATATAAAGAGAGAAATGCCTTCTTCAAGCTGGCTGACGGGTTGGTGGGGGCTTCGAGAGCCACACAATCTGTGTGAAAGACCCACACGTGGCTCCCGAGCCACAGTTTGGCCACCCCTGCTCTAGGTTGAAACACCGGAAAGCGGTTAAGGGGGCAACAAAACCAGATGATAAAAGACACATAATTAAACTGTTCTCCAGAGAAAATGTAGGGCCAAATTATTTATTTGTTTATTTGGTGCTAGTGGGAAAGGTTATCAGGTCTTATGGCAACCGGAGGCGGCTTTGCCACTAGGCAAATTAGACATTTGCCTAGAGTGCTGGGCCAGGGGGGCACCAAATGGGGCCCCGGCCCCTGTTCTGCAGCTCTTGCCACAGAGAGCTTGTGCACCGGCCTGCTGGCTTTGCTCCATTTCCCTTCCAGAATCAAAAAGGAGGTGAAGCAAAACCATCCGGACAGAGCCCAGCTTCTCTGCAGTGAGCACCACAGAACGGACACCCCTGGAGATGCCAGAGGCATTCCTGGACCCCTCTGCGTCTCTGACCCCTTCTCTTCCACGCAGAATGAGAGAAAGCAAGGAGAAGAATTCTTATGCTTTGTCCCTCGTCTACGGGAAGACCGTTTACCACTACCCGGATCGGCCAAGACAAAGCTGGGAAATACTCCATTGAAGACGGAACCAAGTTTGATACGCTGTGGCAGGTGGGTTCAACATAGGGTTGCCAATCCCCAGGTGGGGGCAGGGGATCCCCCGGTTTGGAGGCCCTCCCCCTGCTTCAGGGTCATCAGAAAGTGTGTGGGGGGGGGAGGGAAATGTCTGCTGGGCACTCCATTATTCCCTATGGAGACCGATTCCCGTAGGGTACAAATGAAGAATTGATCCATGGGTATCTGGGCTCTGGGGGGGGGGGTTGTTTTTTGAGGTAGAGACACCAAATCTTCTGCATAGCATCCAATGCCTCTCCCCAAAAGACCCTCCAAGTTTCAAAAGGATTGGACCAGGAGGTCTAATTCTGTGAGCCCCAAAAGAAGGTGCCCCTATCCATTATTTCCAATAGAGGGAAGGCATTTAAAATGTGTGCGGCCCCTTTAAATGTGATGGCCAGAACTCCATTGGAGTTCAGTTGTGCTTGTCACAACCTTGCTTCCAGCTCCACCCCCAAAGTCTCCTGGCTCCACCCCCAAAGTCCCCCGATATTTCTTGAATAGGACTTGGCAACCCTAGTTCTACCTGTGTGTGTACGGGATACCTGAAGAAGTAAGCAGAGACTTCAGTTGGCCTGAAGGCTTTGCCTGGCTAATTGCTGTCTAAAAATACTGATAATGAACTCCCAGGTCAGCTTTCCTTCCTGTGTCTGATTGCCCATTTTTCCTCACGTCTCTTTCTGCAGTTGGTTGAATATTTAAAACTCAAAACCGGATGGTCTGATCTACTACTTGAAGGAGTGCACCCCAAATATGTCAGCAGGTGAGTCCCCTTTCCCTCTTGGGAAATGTGTATGTGTGTGTGGGGGGGGGGGGGCGGTGGGGACGACATACAAATCTCCTCAGAAACTCCTTCTCCAAAAAAGACATGTTCTCTTCTGGTCAGGCAAGTCTCCAAAGTGAGATCTCCTGAGCCAGAAAAGGTGCACTAGAGGAAGAAATTAGTTGTATATACAGGCCTCGGATTCAGCAGGAGCTCACAGGAGCACAGCTCCTGAACCTTTTTGAGGGTTCCCCCTCTTCCTCCCCACCTTCCTTGTCCATTGAATAGGAGGTGCAGCCGCATCACAATCCCCGGATTAGGAGAGCGGGCAGCCAGCCAGCCACCAGGGGCTTTGCCACAGCCCCAGCAGCCCTCATGAACCCCTGGAGAAGCCCACACCACCCTTTCTCCACTTCTTCTGTGATTTTGGGTGGCAGGTGGCTTACTGGCCTTTTGACTGGAGGGGGCCGCCCAGGAGAGCCCCAGGCGAGCTAGGCCTGCTTGGGCTGGCTGGATCTCTAGGCAGCCCAAGCAGGCCTCGCTCGTCTGGGGCTCTCCTTTCTTGCGTCAGGTTGCTTTTGGCTGGGGGGAGCGGCATATGCTGAGGAGTTATGCTAATAAGCTCCGCCACCTATTTTTCTACAAAACAACCCCTGGTTGTGCGAAATCCAGCAGAAGCACCGACGGGAAAAGGAGCAACGAGACTGGAACAAGGCTAGGGGAGGATCGGTCGCATAGAAAATCATGGGTTGGAAGCTGTTGATCACTGCCACTAATGGATGGTGACTCTCCCATCTTCCTGCAGTCATTGGATTCAACCCTCATGCTGCTCTGGTGTTTTCCTCTGCCCCCTAAGCAGTATTTGGTAGACAGTAGCGGAGTCAGAGAAGTTTGATCCCACTAAGAGAAATGCCCTCCATTATCGGAAGCAGGGCATTTTTTTGTAGAAAAAGCCCGACAGGAATGTATTTGCATGTTAGGCCACACCCCCTGGCGCCAAGCCAACCGGATCTGTGTTCCTGCTCAAAAAAAGGGCCTCGATCGGAAGCAGGGGTGGAATTCTAGCAGGAGCTCCTTTGCATATTAGGCCACACACCCCTGATGTAGCCAATCCACCAAGAGCTTACCAAAAAGAGCCTTGTAAGCTCTCGGAGGATTGGCTATAGCATGGGGGTGTGGCCTAATATGCAAAGGAGCTCCTGCTAGAATTCCACCCCTGATTGGAAGTGATTGGTGGGCTCCAACACTAATTCAGTTGATGGTCAATATATTCATGACGGACAAACAGAAGTTCTTCTTCAGACCCTGTGTGCTTCACTTGTGGGACTCACTGCCTCAAGGTGTGGTGACAGCCACTCACATCAATAAGTTCCCCATCTGTCGACTTCCTGTGTTTAGAGGTTATATACCTCTTACTTCCAGTTGCTATAGACACACAGGGGATAGCTACCTTTCTCAACAGTATCTGTCCATTTTTGGAAACAGGCAGGGGTCGTTTTTGTGGAAAAATAGGTGGTGGAACTCATTAGCATAACTCATTAGGATATGCTGCCCTGCTCTCCCCCTAGCCAATGCAAGAAAAGAGAGCCCTGGGCGAGCGAGGCCTGCTTGGGCTGGCTAGAGATTCAACCAGCCCAAGCAGGCCTCACTCTCCTGGGCCACCCCCCCCAGTCAAAAGGCCAGCAAGCCACCCGTTGCCCAAAATCACAGAAGAAGTGGAGAAAGGGTGGGGCGGGCTTCTTCAGGGGTTGATGAGGGCTGCTGGGGGCGTGGCAAAGCTCCTGGTGGCTGGCTGGCTGCCCGCTCTCCTCATCCAGGGATTGTTATGCAGCTGCACTAGGGTTGCCAAGTCCAATTCAAGAAATATCTGGGGACTTTGGGGGTGGAGCCAGGAGACATTAGGGGTGCAGCCAAGATCAAGGCTGTGACAAGCATAATTGAACTCCAAAGGCAGTTCCGGCCATCACATTTAAAGGGACAGCACACCTTTTCAATTCCTTCCTTCCGCAGGAAATAATGAAGGATAAGGACACCTTCTTTTGGGGCTCATAGAATTGGACCCCCTGGTCCAATCTTTTTGAAACTTGGTGGGTATTTTGGGGAGAGGCACTAGATGCTATACTGAAAATTTGGTGCCTCTACCCCAAAAAACAGCCCCCACAGAGCCCCAGATACCTGCGGATCAATTCTCCATGGTTTCCCATGAGAATAAATCTCCATAGGGAATAACAGAGTTCCCAGCAGACATTTCCCTCCCCTCCCCCCGCTTTCTGACGACCCTGAAGCGGGGGGAGGGCCTCCAAACCGGGGGATCCCCTGCCCCCACCTGGGGATTGGCAACCCTAGCGAGCGAGGCCTGCTTGGGCTGGCTAGAGATTCAACCAGCCCAAGCAGGCCTCACTCTCTTGGGCCACCCCCCCCCCCCCAGTCAAAAGGCCAGCAAGCCACCCGTTGCCCAAAAACACAGAAGAAGCGGAGAAAGGGTGGGGCGGGCTTCTTCAGGGGTTGATGAGGGCTGCTGGGGGTGTGGCAAAGCCCCTGGTGGCTGGCTGGCTGCCCGCTCTCCTCATCCAGGGATTGTTATGCAGCTGCACCTCCTATTCAATGGACAAGGTAGGTAGCTGGGGAGGAGGAGGGGGGCCGTCAGAAAGGTTCAGGAGCTGGGCTCCTGTGAGCTGCTGCTGAATCTGAGGCCTGGAAACAGGATTCTGGGTTAGGTCAAACTTGGTCTGCTCCAGCCCTTTTTACATGCAGTAATCTTATTTCTCCCCCCCCCCCCCCCGCCCCGCCACAACCCAATTTCTAGCAGCAGCAGCAGCCGCGCCAGTGCCGCCAGCTCACCCTTCTGCAATGGTAAGTACCGGGATGACATTTAGAATTTTGGATCTACCCCGCTCCACAGTGGTGCCAGCAGCGCAGAGTAGCAAGGGAGGCATTAGAACTTGGAGACCTGGCTAAAGAAATGAGGTGCCAAGATAGGCTAGCTGTTGGACAGGAATCCCGAAAGAAAAAAAACAGAGAGGATTAGAGCTCTGTGCTTCCTGTTAATCTGCTGGAAGTTCAGAATCCGGGCTGCCCGTCTCTGTTCCTGAAGTTCAGACCTTGCGCTGCCTGTCTCTCTTGGGCAAGTTCAAACTCCGTCCTGTCTTTTTGCGGAATTTCAAACTCTTTACAGTCTGTCTCTCTTCTGGAAGTTTGAACTCCATACTGTCTCTCGTGCGGAAGTTCGGGATCTGTGCTACCTGTCTGTCTTGCAAAAATTCAAAGTCCAGGCTGCAGCAGCTCAAACTTTGCGCTGCCTGTCTCTCTTCTGGACAGTTGAACTCTGTGCTTCCTGTCTTTCTTCCCGACGTTCAAACTCCACACTTCCTGTCTCTCTTCCTTACTCTCATTTTAAGTAGGGGAGTTTTTAGCCTTAATTCTGGAATTAGAGCATGCCTATTTTGCCAAAGTTTTCAGTTTCTTCAGCTCATCTGCCTCTCCCTCTCACTATGGCACTGATGGACACATGACCATTGACCTCCAGTCATCTCTATGGCTCCCATGCACTTATTTATTTGAAATATTCTTGAAGCACACGGCCGGCTTTCCCACTAGGCAAACTAGGTATTTGCCTAGGGCAGGGGTGGGGAACCTTTTTTCTGCCGAGGGCCATATGGATATTTATAACATCATTCGTGGGCCATAAAAAATTATCAACTTAAAAAACAGTGCTCCACCGAGGGAGAATGATTCAGGCCAGCAAAATTAATGCAAATAATTGTTTTTCTATTTGAAGGCATGTGGAGAGAGCCTAATCTGACACACACGGCCCACCGCCCTAGGCAAATGCATAGGTCCAGGGCTTTTTTGTAGAAAAAGCCCAGCAGGAACTCAGTAGCATCCCCAAATATTAGCATATTAGGCCACACCCTCTGGGATAATCAAGTGCAAACTGAACGGTGGCAGTAACTTTTCCAGGCCCTGCAGCAATTCCGGCCGGCCAGCCAGGCCCCAGGGAGGCTGCCGCACAGTACATCTGGGCCCTGTGATCCCTGCCTGGCCCTGGGGAGGCTGCTGCACAGCGCAGCTGGGCCCCATGATCCTTTCTGGCCAGCCAGGCCCCAGGGGGGCTGCCACATGGCTCAGTTCGGCTCAGCAATCCTCGAGAGCCACACCAAGTAATCTTGAGGGCCGCATATGGCCCTCGGGATGGAGGTTCCCCATGCCTGTCCTAGGGCGTCGGGCTGGGGAGGGTGTAGGGTTGCCAATCCCCAGGTGGAGGCAGGGGATCCCCCGGTTTGGAGGCCCTCCCCCCACTTCAGGGTCATCAGAAAGCGGGGGGAGGGGAGGGAAATGTCTGCTAGGAACTCTGTTATTCCCTATGGAGATTTGTTCCCATAGAAAATAATGGAGAATTGATCCGCGGGTATCTGGGGTTCTGGGGAGGGGGGTGTTTTTTGAGGTAGAGGCACCAAATTTTCAGTATAGCATCTAGTGTCTCATCTAGTGTCTCTTCCCAAGTTTCAAAAAGATTGGACCAGGGGGTCCAATTCTATGAGCCTCAAAAGAAGGTGCCCTTATCCTTCATTATTTCCTATGGAAGGAAGGCATTCAAAAGGTGTGTGTCGTCCCTTTGAATGTGATGGCCAGAACTCCCTTTGGAGTTCAATTATGCTTGTCACACCCTTGCTCCTGGCTCCACCCCAATGTCTCCTGGCTCCACCCCCAAAGTCTCCTGGCCCCACCCCCAAAGTCCCCAGATATTTCTTGAATTGGATTTGGCAACCCTCCGAGGGTGCCAAATTGGGCCCTCCCAGTCCAACACCACAGGCAGATGCCCAAACTTTGCTGCCTGGCTGGCGCGCAATCACTTTATCGCTTCCTGAGCATCCTTGCCCTCAAAAAGCAATACAGAGACTGCGCGTTGGCCAGAATCCCTCTCCACCCCTCTCTAAGAATTCTGATCATCAGAGAGGGGCGGTTGGGGGGAGGGGAGTGGGACTAAAAAAGGGGAGGGGGCAACCCAGTGGGGGGCAGTGCCATGGAGGGGGCGGCGGCTGGCAAGTCTGTCTGGGGCGTAGGGTTGCCAAGTCCAGTTCAAGAAATATCTGGGGACTTTGGGGGTGGAGCCAGGAGACTTTGGGTGTGGAGCCAGGACACATTAGGGGTGGAGCCAAGATCAAGGCTGTAATAAGCGTCATTGAACTCCAAAGGGAGTTCTGGCCATCACATTTCAAGGGACGGCACACCTTTTCAATGCCTTCCTTCCATAGGAAATAATGAAGGATAGGGGCACCTTCTTTTGGGGCTCATAGAATTGGATCTCCTGGTCCAATCGTTTTGAAACTTGGGGTATATTTTGGGGAGAGGCACTAGATGCTGTACTGAAAATTTGGTGCCTCTACCCCGAAAAACAGCCCCCTCAGAGCCCCAGATACCCGCGGATCAATTCTCCATTATTTTCTATGGGAATAAATCTCCATAGGGGATAACAGAGTTCCCAGCAGAAATTCCCCTCCCCTCCCCCCACTTTCTGACGACCCTGAAGCGGGGGGAGGGCCTCCAAACCGGGGGATCCCCTGCCCCCACCTGGGGATTGGCAACCCTACTGGGGCACTGTGCACCCTGTTGAAGCAGCTTGCCAAATTAAAACCATAAACGTCACCGAAAGGGCATGAATGAAGAAAACGGACATCAAAGCTGTAGCAAACACACCATCTTTTTCCTCTCTGGGAAAGCAAATCAGAAATACAAAAACAAAACCCTTGAAGGATTCCTAAAAAAATAATTAAAAAAATGGAAATAAGACCAAGTCGTTCTGAACTCCCAAATCTGGTGAAAAACTTGAGCGAGCAAATTTTTGAACAAAAGGATCGGTTGAAAGCTCAGCTCACTGTTTAACCCCGGGCCAGATCACATTTTTTTCTTTCTCTGGAGTTTTGGGGAGAATAAAACATTCCAGTACATTGTCCTGATATTCTTTTTTTTTGGGCCCCTGCTAGGCTCCAAGGAGATTAACGTCTCAACATTCAGACGGCTACACACCTGATCCCACAGGTGAGTGAGCGCAGAAGTTTATTTCAGTGATTTCAGAATGGGAGAGTTTCCTTTACAATAATTCCAATAATGCAAAACACAAACTCTCCTTCGCTTTCACACACACTGGATAAGGCACTTTAAATGCACTTTAGTGATTGTTTACAAGTGGATTTTACTGTTTCACACAATAAGATCCAGTTGTAAAGTGAATTGAAAGTGGGTTAGTCAACATCTGAGGTGGAAAGAGGCACCAACTTGCAGCTGAAGAACAAAGCAGGAGTCAAGTTTCACCTTTAAGACCAACAAAGTTTTATTCAGAATGTAAGGTTTCGTGTGCTAGAAGCACGCTTCATCAGACAATAGGATGGAATGGCAAGCGGTCCTAAATACAGAGAAAGTGGGCAGTGAATTAGTATGCAAAATCGTGGAAACGTTTGTTAGCAGATTAAAAGAATCACAATTTGGGGTCTGGTGCTAACCAACGTTTCCACGATTTTGCATACTCACTGCCCGCTTTCTCTATATTTAGGCCTGTTCGCCATGCCATCCTATTGTCTGATGAAGTGTGCTTAGAGCACACGAAAGCTGACATTCTGAATAAAAATTTGTTGGTCTTAAAGGTACCACTTGACTCCTGCTTTGTTCTATTGCTGCAGACCAACACGGCTGCCTGCTTGGATCTATCAACTGGCAGCTGTAACTGCAAGCTGCCACTTGCATCTGTAGGGTTTTCAAGGCAAGAGAAGTTCAGAGGTGGTTAGCCATGGCCTGCCTGTGTGTAGCCACCCTGAACTTCCATGGCAGTCTCCCATCCAAATATAACCAGGGCTAACCTTGGTTAGCTTTTGAATTTTTAACCCGGGCCATACTGGGTGCATCCTATTACTTCCACCCTGTGGCCAATCTTGGTATTGCAAGGTTTCTCCCCACACAGCTGGAAAAGGATAGAACAACACAAGAGTCGAAGTTTTTTTTCAGAATGTAAGCTTTCGTGTGCTCTAAGCACACTTCATCAGGCAAAAGTATGGTATGGCAAGCAGTCCTAAATATAGAGAAAGTAGGCAGTGAGTGATGGAAAGATTTTTTTAGCAGATTAAAAGAGCCACAAATTGGGGTCTGGTGTTCGTTAGTTTATGTTAACTGAGCTGAAACAACAGCGAAAAGTAATTAAGTTGGAATAGCAGATTGATGTCCATGTACTAAACCCATTCAGTATCCTGGGTGTGAACTGCAATAAATGAGTGTCTGTTGTAATGTTGGAAAGGAAAGGTCCCCTGTGCAAGCACCAGTCATTCCATCTCTGGGGTAACGTTGCTTTCACAACGTTTTCACGGCAGACTTTTTACGGGGTGGTTTGCCATGGCCTTCCCCAGTCATCTACACTTTCCCCCCCAGCAAGCTGGGGACTCATTTGACCGACCTCAGAAGGATGGAAGGCTGAGTCAACCTGGAGCCGGCTACCTGAACCAGCTTCCACTGGGATCAAACTCAGGTCGTGAGCAGAGGGCTCCGACTGCAGTACTGCAGCTTTATCACTCTGCACCATTGTAATGTTAGCTTTGGGTTATAATGAGGGCACAGGTTTCTCAGCGGTTTGATTTAAACATGTAACACACATATATAAACATCATTCTAGTTTGCCAGTAAAAAAGAAAGAATCCATTAAAATATAATTAATATTTTTTTGAAAAGGATGTTCCGGAAACTGCAGCGTGACTAAAGCCCTATGCTCTGCCCAAACACACCTCCATGAGGACTAGAATCTTGGCACTTATGAAGGAATTCTCTGTCCACGTTCTGCATATCTGGGAAATTGTGGCGAACCCTTCATTTCTGTCATGAAAAGCCCAATGGAATTGTGGGAAGTTGAAGAATGGAAACTTGGAACTAGAGATTTGGGGTGGAAGACTGGGGGAGTGCAGCTTTGGGGAACAGGGCAGCTCAGTAAGGATGCGATGTCATAGAGCCCCCCACCCCACCCCTCAGCTGCTGTTTTTTTGAGGAGAATTGATCTCTGTAGTCTGGAGATCAATCATAATGGCAGAACACCAGACCCCGCCTGGAAGTTGGCAAAACCCCTTGGCACACTAGAGCATGGGTGTTAAACTCATTTGTTATGTGGGCCGGATCAGACATAAATGAGACCTTGTTTGGCCAGGCCCTGTTGGGCTGGGCCGTGTGCATACCTATCTAAGATTAGGTAACAGAGACATGAACTTTATAAAGGATACAGACAAACACAAAGATATTTTTTTTAACCCTTAAAATAAAACATGCTAAAAACATTAGCACTCGTTGGTCTTAAAGGTGTTTTCTTTGTATTTCTCCCATGGGACCCAGGGAACTGGGCAAAGGAAGCTCTGGCTCTTTCCTTCCTTCCCCAGGAGCTAGGAGGGGGAGGAACCTCAGCCGATAGAAGGAAGAGAGGCTTGGCTCAGTAGCTCTGCTGTGCGATTGAGAGAGCCTGGCAAAGCAAGCTTTCCCTCCACCCTTCCTCCCCAAGGGAGGAGCCTTAGCTAATGGAGAAAATAGAAGTTTTGCTCTGTAACGCCTGTGCAATTGAGCAAGCCTTTCAAAGCAAGCTGTTATGTAGAAGGATGCAAGAGCGAGAAGGAAGGAGATGACAGCCACTTGCTTGGGGGCCTGATAGGAGCCCTCTAAGGGCCTGATTCAGCTCCCAGGCCACATGTTTGACACCCCTGCACTAGAGAAAATGTAGGAAGGAAGGACATTTAGAAGGTTAGCAGCAGGGGTGGAATTCTAGCAGGAGCTCCTTTGCATATTAGGCCAATTTGGTGTTGAGAGCCAGTTTGGTGTAGTGGTTAAGTGCGCGGACTCTTATCTGGGAGAACCGGGTTTGATTCCCCACTCCTCCACTTGCGGCTGCTGGAATGGCCTTGGGTCAGCCATAGCTCTGGCAGGAGCTGTCCTTGGAAGGGCAGCTTCTGGGAGAGCTCTCTCAGCCCCACCCATCTCACAGGGTGTCTGTTGTGGGGGGAGGAAGGGAAAAGACATTGTAGGCCACTCTGAGCCTCTGTCCTTGAAAGGGCAGCTCCTGTGAGAGCTCTCTCAGCCCCACCAGCCTCACAGGGTGTCTGTTGTGGGGGAGGAAGGTAAAGGAGATTGTAGGCCACTCTGAGACTCTGTCCTTGAAAGGGCAGCTTCTGGGAGAGCCCTCTCAGCCCCACCCACCTCACAAGGTGTCTGTTGTGGGGGGAGAAGGGAAAGGAGATTGTAGGCTGCTCTGAGCCTCTGTCCTTGAAAGGGCAGCTTCTGGGAGAGCCCTCTCAGCCCCACCCACCTCACAAGGTGTCTGTTGTGGGGGGAGAAGGGAAAGGAGATTGTAGGCCGCTCTGAGCCTCTGTCCTTGAAAGGGCAGCTTCTGGGAGAGCCCTGTCAGCCTCACCCACCTCACAGGGTGTGTGTTGTGGGGAAGGAAGATAAAGGAGATTGTGAGCCACTCTGAGACTCTGAGATTCAGAGTGGAGGGCGGGATATAAATCATCATCATCACACACCCCTGATGTAGCCAATCCAAAAAGAGCCCTCTAAGCTCTTGGAGGTTTGGCTACATCAGGGGATGTGTGGCCTAATATGCAAAGGAGCTCCTGCCAGAATCCCACCCCTGGGGCCACGGCAGAACTGCTGCTCCAATCAGAAGGGAGGCGGAGCAAAGCCAGCAGACTGGATGGCTGGCATGCCTTCACCCCCCTTCCTGGGTGCCCTTCCTGTACTACTTTGCTTTGCGGGTGGCATGGCACCACAGGGCGGCGGGGAGGCAAAGGGCGGTGGGTCTGCCTAAGGTGCCGCATGCCCCAGGACTGGCCCTGCAGACAGTTTGAAAGTGAGCCAGGGACAGGTGAGAAATGAACTTTTCTGGCGGCTCACCTGCAAGGACACCTAAGGGTTGGGAAATTTGTGGAGCAGACGGATACCTCTGGTCACCGCACCTCAAAAAAGATATTCTACCACTGGAAAAAGTGCAGAAAAGGGCAACTAGGATGATTAAAGGGCTGGAACACTTCCCCTACGAAGAAAGGCTAAAATGCTTGGGGCTCTTTAGCTTGGAGAAACGTCAACTGAGGGGTGAAATGGTTTACAAGACTATGCACGGGATAGAGAAGGTAGAGAAAGAGGTCCTTTTCTCCCTTTCTCACAGTACAAGGGCTCGTGGGCACTCCATGAAATTGCTCAGTCGGGTTAGAACTGATAAAAGGAAGTCCTTCTTCATCCAAAAGGCGATTCACACGTGGAATTCTCCTCCACAGGAGGTGGTGGTGGCTACAAGCATAGCCACCTTCGAGAGGGGATTGGATAAGCATATGGAGCAGTCCGTCAATGCCTGTTAGTCACAGCGTATTGTTGGGGGCAAGTGATGCTCTATATTCTTGGTGCTTTGGGGAGGGGGGGGCAACAGGGGGAGGGCTTCTAGTGTCCTGGCCCCACCGATGGACCTCCTGATGGCACCTGGGTTTTTTTGGCCACTGTGTGACACAGAGTGTTGGTCTGGATGGGCCATTGGCCTGATCCAACATGGCTTCTCTTATGTTCTTCTGTCTGGGGCAGTGATGCTCTGTATTCTTGGTGCTTTGGGAGGGGGGCAGCGGGGGGGGGCTTCTAGTGTCCCTGCCCCACTGATGGACCTCCTGATGGCACCTGGCGTTTTTTGGCCACCGTGTGACACAGAGTATCATTGGCCTGATCCAACATGGCTTCTCTTATGTTCTTAATGCTGGGAGGTTTATAGCCAGATCCCTGTAGCCCTTTTGAGACAAGCCATGGGGAGATTTGTAATGCTCCGTAACAGCCAAGGATTCATTGGCTTGGGTTGGTGCTGACACCCAAGAAGGTTATTAAAAAACCCTTCCCCCTTCCACTCTTTCCCCTTCCCCTCGGGAATGGGGCAGGCCTAGGGAACAAGTCCCGGATCTTGCCCATGGACACTTCCTGCTACGAGAGCCCCTACAGCGACCCCGAAGAGCTGAAGGACAAGAAACTGTTTCTCAAAAGGAGCAACCTGATCGTGGACGAAGTCGAACTGGGCACGGGGAACTTTGGGTGCGTCAGGAAAGGCGTTTATAAAATGAGGAAGTAAGTGACTTCCCTTCTCCCATGTTCCTATTTTGTTTGTTTGGCTTTTGTCGCGGTGGAAGTAATGTCTATATTTAGATATTTATTTCCCACTTTTCTCCCCAAAGGGACCCAAAGCAGTTTATAACAGTGAAAAGAACTATATATAGAAGGAAACCAACAAAACAATTAATAAACTCAGTCTTGGGCTTAGGGTTGCCAAGTCCAATTCAAGAAATATCTGGGGACTTTGGGGGTGGAGCCAGGAGACTTTGGGGGTGGAGCCAGGAGACATTGGGGGTGGAGTCATGATCAAGGGTGGAACAAGTAACTCCAAAGGGAGTTCTGGCCATCACATTGAAAGGGACGGCACACCTTTCAAATGCCTTCCCTCCATTAGAAATAATGAAGTATGGGGCTCCTTCTTTGGGGGCTCATAGAATTGGCCCCCCTGGTCCAATCCTTTTGAAACTTGGCAGGTGTTTTGAGGAAAGGCATCAAATGCTAAGCTGCAAATGTGGTGCCTATACATCAATCGGGAACAATAGAGTGCCCAGTAGTCATTTCCCTCCCTCCACACTTTCTAAAGCTTTCTAAAGCGGGGGGAGGGCCTCCAAACTGGGGAATCCCTGCCCCCTCCCTCCCTCCCTCTCTCTCTCTCACAACACACACACTTACTGGGTATGGTTCCTCCACAACTTTACTTGCTCTGAAAATGAAAGCAAAACAAACAGAGGGTCTGTGCTCTGACGAAACTGCTGCTGACCCTTTCCCACGAAGCACTTCCTGTTTCCTGCTTCCCGCTCACCTTTAAAGGCACACATTTTAAAAACAGGCCTGTTTGCACGTTTCTATACCTGCCGGAGCTCTAGAGGTGCATGGTGACTGTGGAGGCGGGGCTTCCCCCGTCAGCCAGCTGGCTGGGGGCGGGGGGGGGAAGCTTGTAAAACTGGGGGATCCCTCACTGGGACCTGGGAATTGGGAAGCCTACTTGGGCTAGTTTGGAATTCAGATCCAGGCTCATCCAAAAGGACCAGCTGGGAGCTCCAGGCAAAGGGCTCTTGGCTCTAGTCTAGCTCCTATGTGAACCAACCAACTGTGGCACCCAGCCGTGTTTTAATCTCCCTTTCCCCCACAATGTCCACTTTGCAGAAAGCAGATCGACGTGGCCATCAAGATGCTGAAAAGTGGCAACGAGAAGGCGGCCAAAGACGACATGATGAAGGAAGCTCACATCATGCACCAGCTCGACAACCCCTACATCGTCCGAGTGATCGGCGTCTGCGAGGCCGAGGCGCTGATGCTGGTGATGGAGATGGCTGCCGGCGGGCCGCTCAACAAGTTCTTGCATTCAAAGAGGTGAACAGACATTGCTCCTGGGTGCGATCGATGGCCTTGATCCCGCAGGGCATCTCTTATGCTCCCGTTTGATTGGAGATGGCTTTGATTTGGACCGCCCCCGTGACGCTGACTCAGCCCCCTCCCCATACTTTTCATTTCTCCTTTGTGCACACCAGTTCTGAGAGGCTTACTTTTGAGCAGGGCTTTTTTTTTTGTAGCAGGAACTCCTTTGCATATCAGGCCACACCCCCTGATGTAGCCAATCCTCCTGGAGCTTACAGCAAGCCCTGTATGAAGAGCCCTGTAAGGAATTCTAGCAGGACCTCCTTTGCATATTAGGCCACACACCCCTGATGTAGCCAATCCTCCTGGAGCTTCCAGTAGGCCCTGTACGAAGAGCCCTGTGAGGAATTCTAGCAGGACCTCCTTTGCATATTAGGCCACACACCCCTGATGTAGCCAATCCTCCTGGAGCTTACAGCAGGCTCTGTACGAAGAGCCCTGTGAGGAATTCTAGCAGGACCTCTTTTGCATATTAGGCCACTCCCCCCTGATGTAGCCAATCCTCCTGGAGCTTACAGCAGGCCCTGTACGAAGAGCCCTGTGAGGAATTCTAGCAGGACCTCCTTTGCCTATTAGGCCACACCCCCCTGATGTAGCCAATCCTCCTGGAGCTTACAGCAGGCCCTGTACGAAGAGCCCTGTGAGGAATTCTAGCAGGACCTCCTTTGCATATTAGGCCACTCCCCCCTGATGTAGCCAATCCTCCTGGAGCTTACAGCAGGCCCTGTACGAAGAGCCCTGTGAGGAATTCTAGCAGGAACTCCTTTGCATATTAGGCCACACCCCCTGATGTAGCCAATCCTCCTGGAGCTTACAGCAAGCCCTGTAAGCTGCAGGAGGATTGGCTACATCAGGGGTGTGTGGCTGAATATGCAAAGGCGTTCCTGCTACAAAAAAAGCCCCGGGTACCAGAAACCATCACAAGTCTCTGGCTAGCAATGGTCACTTTCTCGGTTCACCAGACCCTCAGAGGGAATTTTTCTCTCTCATTTGCCCTTTGGTACGCTGCTATCAGCTGGTTGTTTGGGGAATTAACTGCCGTGACTGGTGCTCCTGCTTCCCATCTGTGGAGCTGATGAAAGGGTTTGCCTACAGCCCACCATGTGACTGGTTGCCGTGGGGACACCCTACAACAATGCTGCGCCCTGCAGGGAATTCACAACCTAGCAACCAGGGGTGGAATTCGAGCAGGGGCTCCTTTGCATATTAGGCCACGCCCCCTGATGTAGCCAATCCTCCAAGAGCTCACAAGGCTCTTTTGTGTAAGCTCTTGGAGGATTGGCTACATCGGGGTGTGTGTGGCCTAATATGCAAAGGAGCCCCTGCTAGAATTCCACCCCTGCTAGCAACTGGTCCTCATTTTGAATGGTGCATTCACAAGCCTCAGCGTTTAAAATAATGAAGAATTTAGTAAAAGGGAAAAGGCCACACATATTCTGCACATAATTAATTATTGTATGTCGCTGTGTGCAGAATACTCAGGAAGATCCTAGAAAGGACCATTTAGCTGCCTGAAGCTGTAGCTGTTTTTGGCACCACTAGGTGGCAAGCTATGCTTATTTTTTTAGGCTAAGAACTCTGTGACTTGCCTAAGGTCACCTGGCTGCCAAGCCCAGGTAGTTGCAATAATAAAGTCCTTTGTTATGTTTCAAATGAACTTCTTTATTAAACTCCAAGGTGCATACAGAACATTGTCTTTGAGAAGACTGAGATATCAGAGGTTACAAGACGCTATGTAGGGTCTCATAAAACGTTCCAAAAAACACAGCATTCGAATCTGGGGTTCAAAGGGCACAGCAGTAAATTTCCTCTACCTAGCAATAGCAATTTATCACCAACCCGTGAAACTGATAAGGCCTGTGGAGGGCCTGGAATTGCAGGGGAGTTTGGGCATTAGACATAGCAAAACAGTTTCCGTTAGGTAAAAATCCTTTGCCGGATGGCAGAAGGGATGTGGGAAAGGGGGGTGTAGGGAACGGAGGAAAACCAGGACTCCTGCTTGACATTACCTCAGCCATCTTAAAGGGAAAATAGCCGGGCTTGACACTGGCTAGCTTCCACCTGGGTAATCGAACCCAGTTCTCCAGGTTAGAGCTGGCCGCTGTTAATCACTGCACCAAACTGACTCTCATCCTATCCCTAAAACAGACCTCAGAGCAGAAGCTGACCACTGAAAAAGCTGAAATTCTTTTTTTTTTTAAAGTGTTAAAAGATGGCTTGGTTCCTAAAAGGAAGTCAAGTAGTTGACAGGCAAGCCTCAAGGAGGAGAGTGTTCCGGAGGTGAGGGGCCACTACAGAAAAGGCCCTGTCTCTGTTTGCCACCTTCCTCACCACTGCAAGTGGGGGCAAAAGAGCATGAAACCCCATGGTGTCAGCAAAGGGTTCATTGAAGTTTCAAAATGATCAGACTTGTCTTTGTTAAAAACTAAGTTGCATTTATTGATAACTACAATGTTACTCTTAGCATGGATTCACTGGAACTGATAACAAACAGCTCGAACCATTGGCATTTATGAATACACTTCAAAGGATTTGGGCTTTAAACTATTTCCCATAATAAACTACAGACTGTCCCTGCAAGTAACACTTTCGCATGCCCGCTTATCTTTCACAGTTGGTGGTTACATCCTCCTCCTGGTGATGTCCTTGCTCTGCTCAGGAGGCACCTGGGAAGTTAGCTGAGCACTCTGCACTTCAAAGGCCTCGCTGGCCTCTGGAACTTCGGTAACATCCATTCTCACCCACCCCCCGTTACTCTGCAGGGCACCTAGATTAGTAGCATAAAGATTTATTAAGCATTCAGGTTAGTAGGCAGTAAATAATGAATTCAGAAATCAAATGTAACTTCAATGAAACATAGTCTGACACATGGAGCCCCCTAGGCAGTTGAAATCTTGGGGGGGGGGCCCTCGCAAATTATCTCCTGATATCTCCTGTAGGCACCTTCTCAAAAGCCCCTTTGACAAAGCTGTATGGGAGACCCTACACTATCTGGCACCCTACACTACACTACAGGGCCTACTGCAAGCTCCAGGAGGACTGGCTACATCAGGACCGTGTGGCCTGCGTCTGCATAGGTGACATTGACCTTGATTGACCAAGGGTCTGGTTCAGTGTTCACGTGAT
The DNA here is from genome assembly GCF_032191835.1 of Heteronotia binoei. NCBI lineage: Eukaryota > Metazoa > Chordata > Lepidosauria > Squamata > Gekkonidae > Heteronotia > Heteronotia binoei. The sequence goes on along the minus strand of NC_083224.1, from coordinate 199,086,269 downwards.
CCTCCCCTTCCTCTGTGTCAGGGATGAGGTGCCTGTGAATAACGTGGTGGAGCTGATGCACCAGGTGGCGATCGGCATGAAGTACCTGGAGGAGAAGAACTTCGTCCACCGAGACCTGGCAGCCCGGAATGTTCTTCTCGTCAATCAGCACTATGCCAAGATCAGCGACTTCGGGCTCTCCAAGGCTTTGGCGGCAGACGACAGTTACTACATGGTGAGTTTTCAAGGGTCGTCTCTGCCGGAGGGCTACAACCCAGCCCCCTGTTCCCAGGCAGCCTTCCCCACTCTTCAGTGAAATTCCAAAGCAGATGTTACGGTGAACCTCAGCCATAGCTCTTGTAGGAGTTGTCCTTGAAAGGGCAGCTTCTGGGAGAGCTCTCTCAGCCCCACCTGCCCCACAGGGTGTCTGTTGAGAGGGAGGAAGGGAAAGGAGATTGGCTACATCAGGGGGTGTGGCCTAATATGCAAAGGAGCTCCTGCTAGAATTCCACCCCTGGTATTAACTAATGTAAGCTCCTTGCGTTTCAGGCTGGTGAGAGGGAAAGCAGGCTGAGGTGTCTGTGGGGTCCTGAAAAACAAAGTTTATCAACGGGCTTTGTTTTTAAAAGTGTGAAAACTTCTGATGTTCTGGAGTTGTGAGAAAGAGCATTGAGAGGGGAAACTTATTTTCTAAAGAAGCTGGAGGAGTATATGGGGGACCCAAAGAAATTTCTGCAGGCTGTAAGCCAAGGAACGGGTTTTATCTGTCCTTCCCCCACCCTGGATATCTTCCTGGGAACTGGTGAAAGAACTGTCCACTCCAAACTGATAAGCGATAGTGTGGTAGAGTGGGCAGAGCACCAGACTTTAGCCAGAGAAGCTGGGTTCAAGTGACCCCTGGGTGACCTTGGGCCAGTTGCCATTTCTTTGCCTAATCTACCACGAGAGGTGGGCTGTTCTGAGGAGAAACACCCTCCCCCCACGGTATCCAAGCATGCTGAGTATAAGAACATAAGAGAAGCCATGTTGGATCAGGCCAGTGGCGCATCCAGTCCAACACTCTTGTGTCACATAAGAACATAAGAGAAGCCCTGTTGGATCAGGCCAACGGCCCATCCAGTCCAACACTCAGTGTCACATAAGAACATAAGAGAAGCCCTGTTGGATCCGGCCAGTGGCCCATCCAGTCCAACACTCTGTTTCACATAAGAACAGAAGAGAAGCCATGTTGGATCAGGCCAATGGCCCATCCAGTCCAACACTCTGTGTCACATAAGAACATAAGAGAAGCCCTGTTGGATCAGGCCAATGGCCCATCCAGTCCAACACTCTGTTTCACATAAGAACAGAAGAGAAGCCATGTTGGATCAGGCCAATGGCCCATCCAGTCCAACACTCTGTGTCACATAAGAACATAAGAGAAGCCATGTTGGATCAGGCCAATGGCCCATCCAGTCCAACACTCTGTGTCACATAAGAACATAAGAGAAGCCCTGTTGGATCCGGCCAGTGGCCCATCCAGTCCAACACTCTGTGTCACATAAGAACAGAAGAGAAGCCATGTTGAATCAGGCCAATAGCCCATCCAGTCCAACACTCTGTGTCACACAGTGGCCAAAAAACCAGGTGGCATCAGGAGGTCCATCAGTGGGGCCAGGACACTAGAAGTCCTCCCACTGTTCCCCCCCGCCCAATCACCAAGAATACAGAACATCACTGCCCCAAACAGAAGAGAAGCCATGTTGAATCAGGCCAATGGCCCATCCAGTCCAACACTCTGTGTCACACAGTGGCCCAAAAGCACAGGTGCCATCAGGAGGTCCATCAGTGGGGCCAGGACACTAGAAACCCTCCCACTGTTGCCCCCCAAGCACCAAGAATACAGAGCATCACTGCCCCAAACATAAGAGAAGCCATGTTGAATCAGGCCAATGGCCCATCCAGTCCAACACTCTGTGTCACACAGTGGCCAAAAAGCACAGGTGCCATCAGGAGGTCCATCAGCAGGGCCAGGACACTAGAAGTCCTCACACGGTTGCCCCTCCCAAGCACCAAGAACACAGAGCATCACTGCCCCAGACAGAGAGTTCCAACGATACGCTGTGGCTAATAGCCACTGATGGACCTCTGCTCCAGATGTATAAGAAGAGTCTCTCACTCCCAGAGGGTCAACAGGGGGAAAGGGTCTTCTTCAGATGCTCAATGTGTTTATGGCTTCTCTACATCCATGGGTGACCATTTCTCTTTTAACTCAGGCGAAGACAACTGGGAAATGGCCGCTGAAGTGGTACGCCCCAGAATGCATCCTGTTCCGCAGGTTTTCCAGCAAAGGTGACGTCTGGAGCTACGGAGTGACCATGTGGGAGGCGTTCACCTATGGCCAGAAACCCTACAAGGTGGGCACTGCTGTGTGAGTAGTAGTAGAAGAAGACGATATTGGATTTATATCTATCTATCTATCTATCTATCTATCTATCTATCTATCTATCTATCTATCTATCTATCTATCTATCTATCTATCTATCTATCTATCTATCTATCTATCTATCTATCTATCTATCTATCTATCTATCTATCTATCTATCTATCTATCTATCACTTTCAATTTATATCCCGCCCTCTCCGCAAGCGGACTCAGGGCGGCTCACAACATCGTATAATACAATCAATCCAATAAAACATATAAAACATATATCCCACTCTATACTCTGAATCTCAGAGTCTCATAGCGGTCACAATCTCCTTTGCCCTCCCCCTCCCCACAACAGACACCCTGTGAGGCGGGTGGGTCAGAGAGAGCTCTCCCAGAAGTTTCCCTTTCAAGGACAGAGGCTCAGAGCGGCCTACAATCTCCTTTCCCAGCAGGGGTTCTTCCACTTTCCCAGGCTCCTTCCCGCCCCCAGTCAGCTGGCCAGTGGGGGGAAGCCCTCCCCCAGAGGACCATGTGCCTTTCCCCCTCCAGAGGCTTCAGTCTCTGATTGAAAGGCTTCCTCTTGATATGGTGTGTCTGTGTTACTTGGAAGAAGTTGACAGCAACTCGTGAGTAGAGAGGCCAATCCCTCACTTCTTAGTCGCCAGAAACGGCAGGGGGAGGGGAGGGAAACGTCTGCTGAGCACTTCATTATTCCCTATGTGGAGATCTATTCTCATAAGGTATAATGGGGAATTGATCTGGAGGATTCGGGGGCTCTGGGGGAGCTGTTTTTCGAGGTAGAGGCACCAGATTTTCAGTATAGTATGTAGTGCCTCTCCCCAAATAATCCCCCAAGTTTCAAAACGATTGGGCCAGGGGGTCGAATTCTATGAGCCCCAAAAGAAGGTGCCCCTATCCTTCATTATTTCCTATGGAAGGAAGACATTTAAAAAGGTGTGCTGTCCCTTTAAATGTGATGGCCAGAACTTGGAGTTCAATTATTCTTGTCACACCCTTGTTCCTGGCTCTGCCCCCAATGTCTCCTGGCTCCACCCCCAAAGTCCCCAGATATTTTTTGAATTGGACTTGGCAACCCTAGCTCTTATGGAAGCTGGCCTTTGAAGGACAGAGTCTCAGAGCGGCCTACAATCTCCTTTCCCTTCCTCCCCCACAACAGACACCCTGTGAGGTGGGTGCGGCTGGGAGAGCTCTCCCAGAAGCTGCCCTTTCAAGGACAACTCCTACGAGAGCCATGACTGACCTAAGGCCATTCTAGCAGCTGCAAGTGGAGTAGTGGGGAATCAGTCAGGTTAAAACTAATAAAAGGAAGTCCTTCTTCACCCAAAGGGTGATTAACATGTGGAATTCACTGCCACAGGAGGTGGTGGTGGCTACAAGCATAGCCAGCTTCAAGAGGGGATTGGATAAAAATATGGAGCAGAGGTCCATCAGTGGCTATTAGCCACAGTATGTATATATATATGTGTGTGTGTGTGTGTGTGTGTGTGTGTGTGTGTATACACAGACACATATATTGGCCGCTGTGTGACACAGAGTGTTGGACTGGATGGGCCACTGGCCTGATCCAACAGGGCTTTCTTCTGTTCTTATGTGACACAGAGTGTTGGACTGGATGGACCACTGGCCTGATCCAACATGGCTTCTCTTCTGTTCTTATGTTCTCCCCTGTTTCATCATGCCATTTTTCAAGATTATTTCCACATCAGCAGCAGTGCAGGCTCTAGACTGTCTGGCAACCTAGCCAAGGCTAACTTTTGCTCCCCCTCTCTGCACTGATAACATCACCAAGTCACACAGGGTCACCCAATTTGGCACCCCCAGAAGGCCAGCACCCTAGGCAATCACCTCGTTGGCCTATTGGCAGGGCCGGCCCTGACCAACAGATTAGCATGGTTACCAAGTCATATGATCCCCCTGAACTGGCAGCTGCAATACTGCCCTCCAGCCATGAGTGGCGCTATGACACAGTAAATAGGAAGCCAAAAACGCCATCTTGTTTGCAAGCTTCCATGGTTGCCACAACTAGAATTCTATGCTTAAGGCTTCTGGCACATTCCAGACCCAACCAGAGTTGCGTGAACGGAATTTCAGTAGGAATTTAGCTATGCTTACTCACAACAGGTCTTTCAGGGGTTGTGAGCCATGATAGCTAAGTGGGACCTCCATGGCCAGAAGCAGAGACAATATGGAGGTTTAGATGCTGGGTGTAACCTACAGTGGAGAGGAACCTCCCTCCTGCCCTGTTTCTGGGCTTCTCAGAGGTATCTGTTGAGTACTTGGAGCCTACAAGCGATCTGATCCACCAAAGCGATTTCTTACGTCTGGGGCTTTCTGACACCAGATTCTCTGTTGTTGTCCAGAAAATGAAAGGTCCTGAAGTCATTGCCTTCCTTGAGGCTGGGAAGCGGATGGAATGCCCCCCGAAATGCCCTCCAGAGATGTACAAACTGATGCAGCAGTGTTGGACCTTCAAGTAAGTCTCTTGGGACTTCTTCATCATCGTCTTCTTCATCATCTTCTTCGTCGTCTTCTTCGTCGTCGTCTTCGTCGTCTTCTTCATCGTCGTCTTCATTGTCTTCTTCTTCTTCTTCTTCTTCTTCTTCTTCTTCTTCTTCTTCTTCTTCTTCTTCTTCTTCTTCTTCTTCTTCTTCTTCTTCTTCTTCTTCTTCTTCTTCTTCTTCGTTTTCTCATAGTCTCCAGTCTCACTCACTAACCTTTTATAAATGCTAATAGTCAATTCACACCTTCAAGTAGTGAATTCTCATTCATTCATTCATTCATTCATTCATTCATTCATTCATTCATTCATTCGATTTGTATCCCGCCCTCCCCGCCCGCCGAAGCAGGCTCAGGGTGGCTCACATTAAGAGGTCCACGACCAATATTAATAGACAAAGGATAAAAATACAAGTACATCACAAATAAAACAATTAGCTAAAACAATGGTAGGTGCTATTAGATCAGCTATATTGATGTATTAAAGATGGCAGATGCTACCAACTCCATCGATGTTTAGATTTTATTATTCAGGTATTTCTGCTGGATCCCCAATCACAGTATGATGTTCGAGGTGGGCCAAATGGATTCGTTTCTGCTTTCCTGTTGTTTTCAGCCCAACAATATTTTAGAAATGCTAATGTAACGACAATGACGCTTAGTTCACACCTCCAAACAGCTAAGCAAGGAAATGAAAACAGCTTTTAACTATGAAAGGGTCCCCCCCCCCCCACTGTCTCTCTTACCAGAGCAGACAAGGCACAATCAGTCTTCTGGCTGGGCTGGACAAACAGGGGAAGGGGCTTTGACTGGCAAGAGCCCTCTCTTGGGTTGCCAATCCCCAGGTAGGGTCACTACACACAGGAAACCACAGCGTATAGATAATTATCCATACAGAAACCACTGTGTTAAAGCATTACAGAAACTCATGCTGTATGAATCACTGCACATTTATCTTAATACACTCGTCACATATCATACATTCCAGTTTTCTTAGAATCATAGAGTTGGAAGGGACCATCCAGGGTCATCTAGTCCAACCCCCTGCACAATGCAGGAAACTCACAAACGCCTCCCCCTAAATTCACAGGATCCTCATTGCTGTCAGATGGCCATCTAGCCTCTGTTTAGAAACCTCCAAGGAAGGAGAGCCCACCACCTCCTGAGAAAGCCTGTTTCACTGAGGAATCGCTCTAACAGTCAGGAAGTTCTTCCTCATGTTGAGCCAGAAGCTCTTTTGATTTAATTTCAATCCATTGGTTCTGGTCCTACCTTCTGGGGCCACAGAAAATAATTCCACCCCATCCTCTATATGACAGCCCTTCAAGTACTTGAAGATGGTGACAGATCACCTCTCAGCCGCCTCCTCTCCAGGCTAACATCCCCAGCTCCTTCAACCTTTCTCATAGGACTTGGTCTCCAGACCCCTCATCCTCTTTGTTGCCCTCCTCTGGACCCATTCCAGCTTGTCTATATCCATCTTAAAATGTGGTGCCCAAAACTGAACACAAGACTCCAGGTGAGGTCTTACCAGAGCAGAGTAAAGCGTTGCCATCACTTCACGTGATCTGGACACTAAACTTCTGTTGATACAGCCCCAAATTGCATTTGCCTTTCTTGTATCATTCAAAGTCCAAAGTTCATGAAAATAATTATCCACTCCGGATGCTTGAAAATAAACAATAAGGTACCAATCCCTGCTGTACCTCTGTATTCTTTCTCAGACGCAGGAGATACCGTAAGGAAATAAATTCTCTTTCCATGCAGAAATCCTCTAATCCAACCGGTGCGGATTTCTGCCTGAAAAGCAAATTTATTTCCTTACGCTATCTCCTGCGTCTGAGAACTTTGGACTTTGAATGATATAAGAAAACTGGAATATATGATATGTGACATGATATATGGTGGGAGGGACTGTGGCACAGTGGTAGAGCATCTGCTTGGGAAGCAGAAGGTCCCAGGTTCAATCCCTGGCATCTCCAAAAAAGGGTCCAGGCAAATAGGTGTGAAAAACCTCCGCTTCAGACCCTGGAGAGCCGCTGCCAGTCTGAGGAGACAATACTGACTTTGATGGACCAAGGGTCTGATTCAGTAGAAGGCAGCTTCAGATGTTCATATGTGACGAGTGTATTAAGATAAATGTGCAGTGATTCATATAGCATGAGGTTTTGTAATGCTTTAACACAGTGGTTTCTGTATTGATAATCCCCAGGTGGGGGCGGGGGATCCCCCAGTTTGGAAGCTGTCCCCCCGCTTCAGGGTCATCAGAAAGTGGGGGGGAAATGTCTGCTGGGAACCCCATTATTCCCTAGGGAGACCGATTCCCATAGGGAATAATGGAGAATTGATCTTTAGGTATCTGGGGCTTTGAGGGGGCTGTTTGTTGAGGTAGAGGCACCAAATTTGCAGCATAGCATCCGATGCCTCTCCTCAAAAGGCCCCTCAAGTTTCAAAAGTATTGAACTAGGCGGCCCAATTCTATGACCCCCAAAAGAATGTGCCACATCCTTCATTATTTCCAATGAAGGGAAGGCATTTAAAAGGCGGGCGGTGCCTTTAAATGTGATGGCCAGAACTACCTTTGGAATTCAGTTATGCTTTTCACAACCTTGCTCCTGGCTCCACCCCCAAAGTCCCCAGATATTTCTTGGACTTGGCAACCCTAGCCACCTTGTAGCTGTTGGCCAGGTGCAACAGTACAAGTTATTTGTGTGCCGGACACTACACGCAGCTGCAGGCTTCCATCAGTGCATCCCTGTTACATTTCCGGACCCTTCCTCTCCTCGCAGGTGGGAAGACCGCCCAGATTTTGTCACCGTGGAGACCCTCATCCGCACCTATTACTACAGCATCGCTGCTAGAACAGAAGAGACGCCCGAGACGGTCAGAAAGACACCAGCTTAGGTCCCAAGAGCTGGCAGAAGAGACCCTTCCGCTGCCCAGGGAATTCGCCACCCTCGGCCTTGGGAAGGGAGGACTTCTATTTCTTATCAGATGGAAGGCCTCTAAGCCTGATAATGAGACCAAGGAGTCAAGGGAAATATTCAGTGTGTTCAGCTTGTCCTCTACTGTCTTCAGGATCCTTTTTCCATACTTGGTGGTCTTGTCCAGTCCTTGAGAAGTTTTGGAAACAAATTATATCAAAAATTGCACAATTTATAGGTTTAGTGGCTCCATGCTCTCCAATAACTTCTTCTAAATTTTGGGGAAGAATTTGTGGTTTCTAAACCCAGGTGAGATTTAATTTCAATAATGTTTACTGCAGCTAAATATGCCACTGGTGTTCAGTGGGGGTCATCCCCTCCGCCCTCCATTCACACAGGGGGTGGGGGGAGAGACTAAAATTGTGGGAATATTTCCTACTGGATAAGATTACTGAATTTTTTTTAAAAAAAAATTAAAAATAAACTTTATTTAATCATAATGCATCATGACAAATGAATAAAGATCCTTTTTCCATACTTGGTGGTCTTGTCCAGTCCTTGAGGAGTTTTGGAAACAAATTATATCAAAAATTGCACAATTGATAGGTTTAGTGGCTCCATGCTCTCCAATAACTTCTTCTAAAATTTGGGGGAAGAATTTGTGGTTTCTAAACCCAGGTGAGATTTAATTTCCAAATGTTTACTGCAGCTAAATATACCACTGGTGTTCAGTGGGGGTCATCCCCTCCGCCCTCCATTCACACGGGGATGGGGGGAGACTAAAATTGTGGGAATATTTCCTACTGGATAAGATTACTGAATTTTTTTTTTAAATTAAAAATAAACTTTATTTAATCATAATGCATCATGACAAATGAATAAAGATTAGCAAAAGGTAATTAGTAAGATGTGCAAATAAACAAAGTAAAGGAGCGTCTCAATGCAGAACAAATAAACAAACTTGCAAATATGGTAACCTTGAGTGATAATAAAAATAGTGTTAGTGTTAACCGGTTTTGGGCCACGGCCCTGAAACCCAAAACAATTTACCAGGCAGAGACTTCTTGCTCAAAGTCCAAAAGGTTTATTTGTAAAGATCACACTGCAGAGAGAGAGAAGCATCATGGCTACAGGCAGTCTCTCTGCTGTTTCCGCCCAAGCTGTTGTCTTTTAAGCATTCCCCGACGCTCAGCCCCTCTCTATCCCTGTGACCAACAGGTCATCGGCGCAGGGAGTACAATCTGAACCACTCACGGCCGCAAGACAACACTTTCCCCCTTATATGGAAGTAATATACAGATACGTATTGCTTCATTACCTTATCTCTCCTGAGTGAGTCAAATTTCACACTAATTGGTTAACTCTGGAGTTTTTGTGGGCCCCCTCACAATCTGCCTAGTGATTAGATACGCATGCTCAAGAGCATCCTAAAGCGTCCTGTCTCAGCAACCCCCCCTCCCTTCGCATTCCTGCACTTTTCCCTTATCTATTTTCACCCAACGGTTTCCAAGGCAACTGCACTCCCCGTCCTTGGCCCAAAACCCCTACGCACACAAACAAGCAAGCCAGCATACAAGAGCCCCAAACATACAAGAACAATATGGGCAACATTGGTTTTTCTATTTAGGGGCTTTCCTGAGTGAGCCAGACTCTGGCCTTAATTATTTCAACATTAGCGTAGACCAAGATGCAACAGCCTATAATGTTCCAGCGGTCCAAATGAGATAACGTAGGGCATAAAATAAGCCAGAAATAAATAACAATGTGCTCAATAGTGGGGATACCTGAGACAAAAGGGGAAAAAAAGAGGAAGGAATATATTATTAAGAAAGACAAGTAGATAAAAAAGAGAAATTAAATTAAATTAAAAATGTAGCCAAGAGTGATATGTCCAATTTGAAGGAAAGAAGAAGATATTGGATTTATATCCCGCCCTCCACTCCGAAGAGTCTCAGAGCGGCTCACAATCTCCTTTCCCTTCCTCCCCCACAACAGAAACCCTGTGAGGTAGATGAAGATATTGGATTTATATCCCGCCCTCCACTCCGAAGACTCTCAGAGCGGCTCACAATCTCCTTTCCCTTCCTCCCCCACCACAGACACCCTGTGAGGTAGATGAAGATATTGGATTTATATCCCGCCCTCCACTCCGAAGAGTCTCAGAGCAGCTCACAATCTCCTTTCCCTTCCTCCCCCACAACAGACACCCTGTGAGGTGGGTGGGGCTGGAGAGGGCTCTCACAGCAGCTGCCCTTTCAAGGACAACCTCTGCCAGAGCTCTGGCTGACCCAAGGCCATTCCAGCAGGTGCAAGTGGAGGAGTGGGGAATCAAACCTGGTTCTCCCAGATAAGAGTCCGCACACTTAACCACTACACCAAACTGTCACACTGTGACATAAAGTCCAATACAGGAATCCATGTAGAAACAAATCTGTCATGGGGTCCATTGGAACCAGAATTAGCATGATCCACGACTGTTGTAATCTTCTGCACGACAAATTGGTCCCAAATTTTGTCAAACCACTCCAGCCTAGTTGGGGGTGAGGAGGATTTCCAAGATGATGCAATAGTAAGACGTTCAGTAGCCAAAAGAATACGAATTAAATCCTTATGATAAACATTTGCAGTTGACTCATCCCATAAATCTAAAAGAAGTTCAGGAGAGAGAGGCAGTATTTGTGAAGTTATTAAAGAGATTTGTTGCAAAACATCCGGCCAAAAATGTTGAATAAAGGGACACTCCCATCAGCAGTGAAAATATGTGCCAATAAGATTACTGAATATGAACCAAGTAAGGTAGATACTTAGACTCATTCATACCTACACCAAAAGTGGGAACTGAACGTATCTTGTTTCAAGACTGACACAAGAGGAGTATGTCTCATTAATGGCATTTCACTAACCTTCCATCTGTTAAAAATTTCATTGTATTATAAATATGAAACCTAAGTGAATATTTAACTTTTATGGTTACATTCATTGTAATTTTGAAATTCTGAATAAAGAATTACTTTCTGCAAAAAAGAAAGATGGAAACAATAGCTAGAGCAGGGGTGTCAAACATGTGGCCCGGGGGCTGAATCAGGCCCCTGGAGGGCTCCTATCAGGCCCCCGAGCAACTGGCTCTAGTCTGTTTCCTTCTCCCTCTCTTGCTTCCTTCTGCATCTCAGCTTGCTTTGCAAGGCTTGCTCAATCACACAGGAGCTGCAGAGCAAAACCTCAATTTTCTCCATTGATTGAGGCTCCTCCCCCTCCTGGTCCCCTGGGGAAGGAAGGAAAGAGCCAGAGCTTCCTTTGCCCAGTTCCATGGATCCCATGGGAGAAATACAAAGAAAGCACCTTTAAGGCCAACAAGTGCTAATATTTTAAGCATGTTTTATTTTAAGTTTTTTTTTTAAAAAAAAATCTGTAGTTGTGTTTGTCTGTGTCCTTTAAAAAGTTCATATCTCTGCTAGCTAATCTTAAATTAGTACACATATGGTCCGGCCCAACACAGCCCAGCCCGACCCGATAAGTTTTGCATCATTGCTGCCCGAAGCATCTACATTTGTTTCGGTGAGATGAGTTCTGGTGCTGCTGCTGCAACGTTTTTCTCAAAATTAGTTTTGATCCAGTCATTTCTCTACAGGCGTTTCAAACTTGTATTGTAGAAGTTTTCATGCATTTTAAAAGACTCCTCCAAAAGCCACAAGGTGCAGTAATTTGCATGAGAACTGAGAGTGCTTGAAATTTTTACCTATCATCGCTTGCCTCATCTTGTAATTTAAATTTGTGTTGTTTTTGCAGTGTTGACACGATTTCCAAGCAATCGTATACATTTAACTAAGCACTGGTATTCCGGCTGCCCTCTGATCAGAGACCCCGCCCCCCAAATTGAAACTCTTTCAGCAGGCAATATAGAAGTCTGGCTACGCAAAATGAGCAGAGCAAATCCACCAATGTAAAAGGAAAATAATTAAAGCGGAACGGTGGCAGGCGATTCGAAGACTCCAAAACTCTGGATCAAACTGAAAGTAAAAACACCCGTTGACTGAATCAATCCAGATAGAGACACCGTATAATCCCTGTGGTTCTATTTTCTGATTATCTAGAAGTTCAGCGCGTTGTCTCTCTCACACGCGCACACAAACTCACCCTGAAGGTCAGCCAGTCTGGCGCATCTTTTAAAAATCCATAGCGATGCCCATTAACGCAGCTATGCTGTACTCCCCTGTCAATATCCAATGGTCATGGTATTGAAAACTCAGGCCTTGTACCTGAAACAAAGCCCTGCCTAGCAGACCTGGAAATCTACAGCTGTGCACAGATGTGCAGGTTCACAGCACTGTAAGCAAAAGCAAATTCTGCTCCGATGGAGTGCAGCTGCAGCAGATGAGCCAATCCCAGGTGAACAAAGAGCCAGTGCGGTGCAGTGGTTAAGAGCAGTGCATTCTAATCTGGGAGAACTGGGTTTGACTCCCCATTCCTCCTCCTCCACATGCAGCTGCTGGGTGACCTTGGGTCCATCACAACTCTCTCAGAGTTGTTCTCTCAGAGCAGATGGGTTGCTGTTTGTGGAGCAGTCCCAAGTGCTTGAGAAGTTCCAGAGAAGGTCCAGAATCACATGAATAACTTCCCACTGGGGATTAGCAGAGGGAAAAGGGTTTTTTTTTTTTGGGGGGGGGGGGGGTAGAAGCAGGATCTCCATCCTCTTCTCATGCTGGTCTGTCAGCAAAACTGGCTTCCTGGGCTTTTAAAGTGACATTCTTGGAGCTGATGTGTGACTGATCCAAGTGGTGAATCCGGAGACAACTAGTAAACAAATGTGTTGTGTAGTTAAAACTCTCTTAAATTGTGTTCAGTCTGGGGCATCACATTTTGAGAAGGATACAGACAAGCTGGAACGGGTCCAGAGGAGGGTGATGAAGATGGTGAGGGGTCTGGAGACCAAGTCCTATGAGGAAAGGTTGAAGGAGCTGGGCATGTTTAGCCTGGAGAGGAGGCGGCTGAGAGGTGATAGGATCACCATCTTCAAGTACTTGGAGACCAAGTCCTATGAGGAAAGGTTGAAGGAGCTGGGCATGTTTAGCCTGGAAAGGAGGTGGCTGAGGGGTGATAGGATCACCATCTTCAAGTACTTGGAGACCAAGTCCTATGAGGAAAGGTTGAAGGAGCTGGGCATGTTTAGCCTGGAGAGGAGGCGGCTGAGGGGTGATAGGATCACCATCTTCAAGTACTTGGAGACCAAGTCCTATGAGGAAAGGTTGAAGGAGCTGGGCATGTTTAGCCTGGAGAGGAGGCGGCTGAGGGGTGATAGGATCACCATCTTCAAGTACTTGGAGACCAAGTCCTATGAGGAAAGGTTGAAGGAGCTGGGCATGTTTAGCCTGGAGAGGAGGCGGCTGAGGGGTGATAGGATCACCATCTTCAAGTACTTGGAGACCAAGTCCTATGAGGAAAGGTTGAAGGAGCTGGGCATGTTTAGCCTGGAGAGGAGGCGGCTGAGAGGTGATCTTATCACCATCTTCGAGTATTTGAAGGGCTGTCATATAGTGGATGGTGTGGAATTGTCTCCTGTGGCCCCAGAAGGTCGGACCAGAACCAATGGGTTGAAATTAAATCAAGAGAGTTTCCAGCTCTACATTAGGAAGAACTGCCCACAACCAACGGCTCCTGAATTTTTCTGATTGTCTCATACACAGCTTAAAGAGAGTGGGACTGATTTTGCATTAACCTTGCTCCGCGGTCAGCTTCCTTTTTTCTCCAGAGCAAGCGTAGCGATTTCGCACAAGTTTGCTCTGAGCTGCCATTTTTTTATGTTTCCTATTTATAGTAAGCTTTTAGCAAAACACTTCCAAATCATAGTCTCTCAAAGTTCTTGTTAATTTATCCATCTCACTCCATGATAAAACTTTCACAATCCAATCCCATTTCTCTGGTATTTTTTCTTGTTTCCACAACTGCGCATACAATGTCCTAGCAGCTGAGAGCAGATACCAAATTAAAGTCCTATCTTCTTTTGGAAATTTTTCTATTTGTAATCCTAGCAGAAAGGTCTCTGCAACTTTCTTGAAATCATAACCCAGAATTTTAGAAATTTCTTGTTGTATCATCCACCAAAAGTTTTTTGCTTTTTTTATTGAAATGGTCTACAGAAGAGGAAGTAGTAAAATCTCAAATGGTTAAATGGGCAATCAATATAAACAGAGAAATTCAAATGGATACTTGGGAGTACCTTTGGAAGAACTCGATGAAGATATCAACATGTCAGAATATCAAGGAGAACTGATTTAAAATGATGTATAGGTGGTATATGACTCCGAAGAAACTGGCAAAGATGAGTAAAAAGATGTCAGACAGATGTTGGAAATGTAAGCACCATGAGGGTTCTTTTTTCATTTGTGGTGAGCTGCCATTTTTTGTTGAGGCAACCCCCAATCTCATGCGTGGTTTACACTGCAGCACGGCAAAATCACGGGTTTTCCCCATGCAAAATGGTGGCGCGGAGCAGCTGGTGCAAAATTGCTAGTTTACTCCGGAGAGAAACGGAAACCAGGCGCGGAGCAAGGTTAGTTATTTTCCATTTCCACTGCAGATCAAAGATCGGATACTCCCTCGGCCTCAGAGCATTTCCCAGATCTGGCTGCCCCAAATGTGGCTGAGGACAAGGCACAGTCATTCTGAACCACCTCTTCCCTGCCATTCATACCTGAAAGGAGTTCAAGAGCCTGCCCTCTCTGACCCCAACCCAAGTGCATTTCCACAGCACCTCCGCATCCCTTTCTAGCATATTTCCAGTTACAAAAGCACAGCAAGCAATAGGAAACAGCATTACGTGGGAACCAGTTTGGTGTAGTGAATAAGTATGCAGACTTTTATCTGGGAGAACCGGGTTTGATTCCCCACTCCTCCTGCTAGCATGGCCTTGGGTCAGCCATAACTCTCGCAGAACTGTCCTTGAAAGGGCAGCTTCTGTCAGAGCTCTCTCAGCCCCACCCACCTCACAGGGTGTTTGTTGTGGGGGGGGGGGGAAGGTAGAGGAGATTGTGACCGCTCTGAGATTCAGAGTATAGGGTGGGATATAAATCCAAAATCTTCTTCTTCTTCTAAGAAAATGGATCAAATGCAGTTTGGGGCTGTATCAACAGAAGGCTAGCGTCCAGATCATGTGAAGTGATGGTATCGCTTTACTCTGCTCTGGTAAGACCTCACCTGGAGTATTGTGTTCACTTTTGGGCACCACATTTCAAGAAGGATCTAGACAAGCTGGAACGGGTTCAGAGGAGAGCAATGAAGATGGTGAGGGGTCTGGAGACCAAGTCCTATGAAGAAAGGTTGAAGGAGCTAGGGATGTTTAGCCTGGAGAGGAGGCGGCTGAGAGGTGATATGATCACCATCTTCAAGTACTCGAAGGGCTGTCATATAAAGGATGGTGTGGAATTGTTTTCTGTGGCCCCGGAAGGTAGGACCAGAACCAATGGGTTGAAATTCAATCAAAAGAGTATCCGGCTCAACATTAGGAACAACTTCCTGACCATTAGAGCAATTCCTCAGTGGAACAGGCTTTCTCGGGAGGTAGTGGGCTCTCCTTCCTTGGAGGTTTTTAAGCAGAGGCTAGATGGCCATCTGACAGCAATGCAGATCCTATGAATTTAGAGGGAGGTATTTGTGAGTTTCCAGCATTGTGCAGGGGGTTGGACTCGATGACCCTGAAGGTCCCTTCCAACTCTATGATTCTATGATCCGCTCTGTGCATTTTCTAGGTATGGTTGGAAATTTTCTTTTTACTTCTTTTTGTTTTGGCATGTTGCCAAAGTATAGCGCTTTTCATGTCTGGAGCGCCCAGTTTCCTGAAGCTTTTAAATAGCATTTTTTCCACATTTTATGTGTAGGGTTATGAAATGTCCTCTTTTTAGAGGACGTGCCCACTTTTTGGGGCGTCCATGCTCTTTTGGTCTCTAAAAAAAAAACCTGATGGCAATGTCATCTTTTGGGGTTTGGAAGGTTAGAAATAATCCTTGGTAGTCAAAGCTTAAATAGTCGGGGTATTTAAAATGAGACTGTTCGCAGGGATCATGTGTTTGAAGTGGTCAGTCAGGAAATATGTCCTCTTCTTTGTTTTTCATAATATGGTAACCCTATATACGTCCTAGAGCCCCGTGGGGTAGAGTGGTAAAGCTGCAGTACTGCAGTCTGAACTCTCTGCCTATGACCTGAGTTCGATCCCAGTAAAAGCAGGTTTCAGGTAGCCGGCTCGAGGTTGATTCAGCCTTTCATCCTTCCGAGGTTGGTAAAATGAGTCCCCAGCTTGCTGGGGGGAAAGCGTAGATGACTGGGGAAGGCAAACGTTGTGAAAGCAAAGTCACCCCAGAGTCGAAAACGACTGGTGCTTGCACAGGGGAACTTTCCTTTCCTTTAAGAGCCCCGAGGCGCAGAGTGGTAAATCTGCAGTACTGCAGTTGGAGTTCTCTGCTCACGACCTGAGTTTGATCCCAGCGAAAGCTGGTTCTGGTAGCCGGCTCCAGGTTGACTCCGAGGTCGGTAAAATGAGTGCCCAGCTTGCTGGGGGGGAAAGTGTTGATGACTGGGGAAGGCAATGGCAAACCACCCCGTAAAAAGTCGTAAAAGGAAGTACTTCTTCACCCAAAGGGTGATTAACATGTGGAATTCACTGCCACAGGAGGTGGTGGCGGCCACAAGCATAGCCACCTTCAAGAGGGGTTTAGATAAAAATATGGAGCAGAGGTCCATCAGTGGCTATTAGCCACAGTGTGTGTGTATATATAAATTTTTTTGCCTCTGTGTGACACAGAGTGTTGGACTGGATGGGCCATTGGCCTGATCCAACATGTCTTCTCTTATGTGACACAGAGTGTTGGACTGGATGGGCCATTGGCCTGATCCAACATGGCTTCTCTTATGTTCGTATGTGACACAGAGTGTTGGACTGGATGGGCCATTGGCCTGATCTAACATGTCTTCTCTTATGTTCTTATGTGACACAGAGTGTTGGACTGGATGGACCACTGGCCTGATCCAACATGTCTTCTCTTATGTTCTTATGTGACACAGAGTGTTGGACTGGATGGGCCATTGGCCTGATCCATCATGGCTTCTCTTATGTTCTTATGTGACACAGAGTGTTGGACTAGATGGGCCATTGGCCTGATCCAACATGTCTTCTCTTATGTTCTTATGTGACACAGAATGTTGGACTGGATGGGCCATTGGCCTGATCCAACATGGCTTCTCTTATGTTCTTATGTTCTTTAAGTCTGCCGTGAAAACGTTGTGAAAGCAATGTCACCCGCGAGTTGGAAATGACTGGTGCTTGCACAGGGGGCTACCTTTACCTTTTTATTTACGTCCTATTTCTGTTCATCTGGTGCACAAAGATGTAAGCAGTGACTTAGGAAAACTCCTACCCTCCTCCTCCTACCTTGTTAGTCTTTAAGGTGCTCCTGGACTCTTGCTCTTTTTTTATTGACGCACAAAGGCTGAGAACAGACTGGCATTCTGGGGCAGCTTGGAGGCGTCCCGAATCGGGATGGCTCAAAAAAAAAGCCATCCCAGAGCCTCCACAGGCTCACCTGCATGCTGCCCACATCCCGTCTGTGAGGTGGCTGAGTGCCTCTGCATGGGAAGGCGACCCAGAAGCCAGATCCCTTTTTTTCCTCTCGAGGGGGGTGGGGGAAGCGCAGATGCGCACAAGCGCTTTAGCACTCTGAATGCTTCATTGAAGAAAAAACCCGGGAACAGCTTGGGGTGACTTGGCAGTTCCACACCACCAAGTCGCTTCACTTGCACCCTTCCCCGTCCAGACGGCGGGGAGGCGACTGAAAGGCAGAAGAAAGATTTGCTACCACTTTGGAAGTGGTAGCTTTATGAGCTGGTCTCAGGCGCCTGGAGGACAGGGTGAGGATGGGCAGCAGATGTTGCCGTCTGAACAGATTTTTTGGGTCGACTTCAGAGCCGTCTCTGAGTCAACCCAAAGTGCCGGTCTGTAATCAGCCTACGAATGCTGAAAACAGGGACACAAAGAAACAGCTCACAGGACTGTCCCATCAAATCAAAGAAGCTCTTTTGGTGAGTACATAAGAGAGGTACTTTTTGGTGGCAGCCCCACCATTATGGAACAACCTCCCCTGGGAGGTGACCTGACTCTAGGGTTGCTAATCCCCAGGTGGAGGCAGGGGATCCCCTGGTTTGGAGGCCCTCCCCCTGCTTCAGGGTCATCAAAAAGCGGGGGAGGGGGAGGGAAATGTGTGCTGGAGACTCCATTGTTCCCTATGGAGACCAATTCTCATAGGATATAATGGAGAATTGACCCATGGGTATCTGGGGCTCTGTGTGTCCCTGTATTTTGAGGTAGAGGCACCAAAATTTCAGTATAACATCCAGTGCCTCTCCTTAAAATACCCTCCAAGTTTCAAAAGGATTGGACCGGGGGGTCCAATTCTATGAGCCCCTAAAGAAGGTACCCCTATCCTTCATTATTTCCAAAGGAGGGAAGGCATTTTAAAAGAGTGTGGTCCCTTGAAATGTGACGGGCAGAACTTCCGTAGGAGTTCAACTATGCCTGTCACAACCTGGCTCCTGGCTCCACCCCCAAAGTCTCCTGGCTCCACCCCCAAAGTCTCCTGGCTCCACCCCCAAAGTCCCCAGATATTTCTTGATTTGGGTGTGGCAACCCTAGCTGACCCCCTCACTTTTAATATTCAGGTGGCAGCTGAAGAAGAAGACCGTAGATTTATACCCCACCCTTCTCTCTGAATCAGAGTCTCAGAGTGGCCTACAATCTCCTTTATCTTCTTCCTCCACAACAGACACTCTGTGAGGCAGGTGGGGCTGAGAGAGCTCTCCCAGAAGCTGCTCTTTCAAGGATGGAGTCTCAGAGCGGTTTATAGTCTCCTTTCCTTCCTTCCCCATAACAGACACCATGTGAGGTGGTTGGGGCTGAGAGAGCTCTCCCTGAAGCTGCCCTTTCAAGAACAGAGTCTCAGAGTGGCCTACAATCTCCTTTCCTTTCCTCCCCCACAACAGACACCCTGTGAAGTGGGTGGGGCTGAGAGGACTCTCTCTCAGCAGCTGCCCTTTCAAGGACAGCCTCTGTGAGAGCTATGGCTGACCCAAAGCCATTCCAGCAGCTGCAAGCGGAGAAGTGGGGAATCAGACCCCAGACTTCCAAGATAAGAGTCCACACACTTAACCACCACCCCAAACAATTTTAGTTAGGGCTGTGTTTGATTACAGCAGTCCTAAATTGTGATTTTAAATTTTTTGGGGTTTCTTGTATTTTTATGTACGCTATTTTTATGCATTTTATTTATGTTGTAAGCCACTTTGCACTCCACGAGGAAGAAAGGCCGCTAATAACTGTTTCCAATTAAAAATTAAACAATAAAATCTAACAATGAGCACACTGGCGCATGGGAAAGAAACACAAACGCACACATGCCTGCCCAGCTCCTGGATCTTTGACAGCAGTCCGTGAGGTGAGGCCTTCCAAGGAACACATCCACAGGGTCTCCCACTGAAGCATCAAGGGGTCCTCAGGAGGACCTGAGTCAGAGGGTGGCTTTCAAAGGGGGGCAGCCCCAGAGAGAGAGCTTGGCAAAGCGGGAGGAGATTTGTTGCCTCCTGCCTCACACAACTTCCCCATGACTCATTTCCCGCTTTCTAATCTTCGAAACGAACCTGCTGCCCTCAGGATGGGCCACAGCACAGAGCAACCCGAGCTGCCCTTTTCTGGGCATTGATGGGATGTTCTGAGAAAGAGATTTCCTCACCAGAGAGAGGCCCACCTACCTCCTTGGGCTGCCATGGCCAGCACTCTCTCTCTCCCACCTCCTTATGTAAGTGTGACATAAATGCAACTTCTCTAACCTGCCTGTAGAGAGCAAAAGGAGAGCACCTTTCTCTGTGCCGGCACGGCTGGCCCTTTCCTCCAACTTATCTTGGCAGAACCTGTTCTGGCACTGTTACAGGTAAGCCTTCCCCCTCGCCGTCCTGCTTGGTGGTCCAGAATGGGAACATCATGACCGGGAGCATCAAAATGATGCTCAGTTCTGTTCAGGCATTTGGGGGCCACGAGAGAGAAGGCTGTGGAAGATCCAGTCTGTTCAAACTGGGCCAGTGTCTGTCTTCTTCTCCCTGTGCCTCAGTTTCTTTCTTTCTCTCTTTCTTTCTCTTTCTTTCTTTCTTTCTTTCTTTCTTTCTTTCTTTCTTTCTTTCTTTCTTTCTTTCTTTCTTTCTTTCTTTCTTTCTTTCTTTCTCTTTCCCCTCTTCTCTTTCTTTCCTTCTCCTTTCCTTCTTTCTTTCCTCTCTCTCTCTCTTTCTTTCTCTTTCGTTCTTTCCTTCTCTTTCTTTTCTTTTCATTTTCTTTCCTCTCTCTCTCTCTCTTTCTTTCTTTCTTTCTCTTTCTTTCTTTCTTTCTTTCTTTCTTTCTTTCTTTCTTTCTTTCTTTCTTCTCCCTCTTCTCTTTCTCTTTTTCTTTCTCTTTCTTTCCTTCTCCTTTCCTTCTTTCTTTCCTCTCTCTCTCTTTCTTTCTCTTTCGTTCTTTCCTTCTCTTTCTTTTCTTTTCATTTTCTTTCCTCTCTCTCTCTTTCTTTCTCTTTTGTTCTTTCCCTTTCTTTCTTTCTTTCTTTCTTTCTTTCTTTCTTTCTTTCTTTCTTTCTTTCTTTCTTTCTTTCTTTCTTTCTTTCTTTCTTTCTTCTTTCTTTCTTTTCAGCGGAGCTTATCCCCCATGCCAAGGAGAGTTGTGAGTGTGGCAGTACATGCAAACAATGGGAGAGAAGCTACTTTGACGCTCCTGGAGTGTGTGTGTGCGGGGGCAGGGGAGTGGGGGGATATGATCTCCCACTGTTGGAAATGGGATGCTGGGCTATACAAACCCTCTGTTTATTCCTATATAGCTCTTCTGACATTCTGAAGAGTTACTGCAAAGGCCAGGCCTGCCGCTAAGCAAATTAGGTGATTGCTTAGGGCATCAGCCTTCTGAGGGTGCCAAATAGGGTGCCCCATGTGATGGGGGGGGGGGGGGGAGTTAGCCTTCCCTAGGGTGCCAGACAGTCTAGGGCTGGCCTTGATTACTGCTGGTTTTGCTTGCTTGTGCTTTATGGGAGGATACTTCTGAATTCTCATTTTTGTGTGTTTTTGTGAGTATGTGTGTGCGTGTGGATTGTCCAATGATCTCCTGGTAAAAAAGAGGGGCTCTCACACACAGCATGCAGGGAGGAAGGAGTGAAGCTCCATATATTGGCCACTGTGTGACACAGAGTGTGGGACTGGATGGGCCATTGGCCTGATCTAACACGGCTTCTCTTAGGTTCTTCTGTGACACAGAGTGTTGGACTGGATGGGCCACTGGCATGATCCAACATGGCTTCTCTTAGGTTCTTATGTGACACAGAGTGTGGGACTGGATGGGCCATTGGTCTGGTCCAACATGGCTTCTCTTATGTTCTTATGTGACACAGAGTATTGGACTGGATGGGCAACTGGCCTAATCCAACATGGCTTCTCTTATGTTCTTATGTCTGGGGCAGTGATGCTCTTGGTGCTTGGGAGGGCCCAGTGGGAGGGCTTCTAGTGTCCTGGCCCCACTGATGGATCTCCTGATGGCACCTGGGTTTTTTGGCCACTGTGTGACACATTGTTGGACTGGATGGGCCATTGGCCTGATCCAATACGGCTTCTCTTATGTTCTTATTAAGCTTTCCGTGGGACGCTTTGAATCCTCATTTGAATCGTGATTCCTTTGAGCACTCTTCTGAAACTTTCTGAACCTGTTCTGAAACCGTTCTGAAACTATTCATTCTGTCTTGACTCCTGTTTACGAAAATCTTCAAAATCAGCTGGGAGCAGAGGTAGCTTTGTAGAAAAATAGTTCGTGGAGCGCATCCAGGGAATGTTATGCAGCTGCACCTCTTATTCAAAGGACAAGGTAGGTGGGGAGGAGGAGGGGGAACCCTCAGAAAGGTTCAGGAGCTGTGCTCCTGTGAGCTCCTGCTGAATTCAAGCCCTGGCTTGGTGAATTGGAAAGGGAGGGGGCAACTACTGCAAGTATGTCACCTTACCTCCCATTCCGAGACAGAGAGAGTCTCAGAGAAGGAACCTGGAGGTTGAGAAATGGAATATTCCAGTCCTACGTTAAATAGCATGGAGAGGGAGTGTCTTTAGCACTCTACATTGGGCCAAACTATTTTTAAAATGAGTGTTTGGAACCCCTGCCACTAGGGTTGCCAAGTCCAATTCAAGAAATATCTGGGGACTTTGGGGGTGGAGCCAGGAGACTTTGGGGGTGGAGCCAGGAGACATTGGGGGTGGAGCCAAGATCAAGGCTGTGACAAGCATAACTGAACTCCAAAGGGAGTTCTGGCCATCACATTTAAAAGGACGGCACACCTTTTCAATTCCTTCCTTCCATAGGAAATAATGAAGGATAGGGGCACCTTCTTTTGGGGCTCATAGAATTGGACCCCCTGGTGCAATCTTTTTGAAACTTGGGGGTATTTTGGGGAGAGGCACTAGATGCTATACTGAAAATCTGGTGCATCTACCCCCCAGAACAGCCCCCCCCCCCAGAGCCCCAAATACCCGCAGATCAATTCTCCATGATTTTCTATGGGAATAAATCTCCATAGGGAATAATAGAGTTCCCAACAGACATTTCCCTCCCCTCCCCCCGCTTTCTGACGACCCTGAAGCGGGGGGAGGGCCTCCAAACCAGGGGATCCCCTGCCCCCACCTGGGGATTGGCAACCCTACCTGCCACAACTCTGATGTCTGATTTGCGCAAGATGTTTGTATGCTCAGATCTGTAAATCATGTATTTATGCACTTTATAAATATGCAAATAAATATGCAGCGCTGCCTTCGCACCATCCTCAACATCCACTGGAGTGACTTTGTGACCAACACTGAAGTCCTCAAGCGGGCAGAGGTTACCAGCATCGAGGCACTGCTGTTGAAGACGCAGCTGCGCTGGGCAGGGCATATTTCTAGGATGGAAAACCACCGCCTTCCCAAGATTGCCCTGTATGGCGAACTCTCCACCGGCCATCGAAATAGAGGGGCACCAAAGAAGAGGTACAAGGACTCCTTGAAGAAATCCCTTAGCACCTGTCACATCAACCATCACCAGTGGTCTGACCTCGCCTCAGATCGCAAAGCATGGAGGCACACCATCCACCAGGCTGTCTCTTCCTTTGAGAACACACGCATAGCTGGTCTTGAGGACAAAAGGAGATTGAGGAAGAATCGCACTGCTACAGGACCAACCCTAAATCAGACTTTTCCCTGCAGCCGCTGTGGCCGGACCTGCCTGTCCCACATTGGTCTTGTCAGCCACCAGCGAGCCTGCAGCAAACGTGGACTATTGCACCCTTCTTAAATCTTCGTTCGCGAAGCCAAGCCGAGAGAGAGAAATATGCAAGTTAGTGTTCTGTCCTGAGAATTAGGCATAATTCTTTCCCTGGTGCCATTTGAGTACTCTGTGGACAGGATAGTTGAGTAGACAACTCCTGAGAGGCCCCTCTACCCCTCATGGTGACCCCACCCCAAGCCCACGACTCTCAGTGGTTGCTGGGTCCCTGGCTTCAAAGATCCAGCTTCAGGCACAGTTTTCTAGTTTTCACCTCTTGGTAGCACATCAGGCCTACAAGGTTAAATTCTAGGGTTGCCAAGTCTAATTGAAGAAATATCTGGGGACTTTGGAGGTGGAGCCAGGAGACTTTGGGGATGGAGCCAGGAGCAAGGGTGTGACAGGCATAACTTAATTCCTGAGGGAGTTCTGGCCATCACCTTTAAAGGGACCGCACACCTTTTAAATGCCTTCTCTCTGTTGGAAATAATGAAGGATTGGGGCACCTTCTTTGGGGGCTCATAGAATTGGACCCCTGCTCCAATCCTTTTGAAACGTGGAAGGTGTTTTGGGGAGAGGCATTGGATGCTATGCTGATAATTTGTTGCCTTTATCTCAAAAAACAGCCCAACCCAAGCCTCAGTTACCCGTGGATCAATTCTCCATTATACCCTATGGGAATTGGTCTCCATAGGGAATAATGGAGTGCCCAGCAGACATTTCCCTCCCCTCCCCCCGCTTTCTGATGACCCTGAAGCAGGGGGAGGGCCTCCAAACCGGGGGATCCCCTGCCCCCACCTGGGGATTGACAACCCTTTTAAATCCATTTTTTTTTAAAGAAAAGAAAATACCATCAGATTTGGAAAGCTCAAAGCAGATCCTGTTCTCATAGCCTGGTTTATTGGAGACAAGGTGAGGAGGCTATGCCTTTCCTTTGAAATGATTCAGAAGACTTTTCGTTGTGGAAATCGCACCCAGGGCTGGCCATTACAAAGATGTGCAAGCCCAAGCTGTTCGTACTTCAGCATTTCTTATCTTCAAGGGAGTTTGCAAAATGAATTCAAAATACCCCCAGCAACCAAATGCGAAAATTCGTATTAAATGGCATAGTTAGATGTGATGGAATTGAACAGGGCTTTTCTGATGTGGCATCTTGTGGAAAAGTCAATCCAGGCAGATTAGAAATGAGCAAACTTCCCCTAGATCACTTTCTATGCATTTATGTGCATTTCTATTCTTATCAGAAGTTTCAGTTCGCCACTTTTTGCCTTTGGTTGTGTGGTTTTCGTTGTACTGTGGAAGAATCTGGAGTGGGTTTGCTACATAACAGATTCTGCACAGATAACACATGCTAAATGTCACTCATATACAACTGCAATGCTAATTTGGCAACCAACTATGACTGTAAAAAAATGTGGATTTTTGAGGGGCAGTATTGGCACAAGGCGACAGAAACAGGGGAATGGATAAGCATATGGAGTCAGGAGACACTGGGGTCCATCAGTGGCTATTAGCCACTGGGTATTGATGGAACTCTCTGTCTGGGAAACTGATGTTCTGTATTCTTGGTGCTTGGGGCGGGGGGCAACAGTTTCCTGGCCCCACTGGTGGACCTCCTGATGGCACCTGGATTTGGTGGGTTTTTTGGCCACTGTGTGACACAGAGTGTTGGACTGGATGAGCCATTGGCCTGATACAACATGGCTTCTCTTATGTTCTTATGTGACACAGAGTGTTGGACTGATGGACCACTGGCCTGATCCAACAGGGCTTCTCTTATGTTCTCATGTGACACAGAGTGTTGGACTGGAGGGGCCATTGGCCTGATCCAACAGGGCTTCTCTTATGTTCTCATGTGACACAGAGTGTTGGACTGGATGGGCCACTGGCCTGATCCAATGTGGCTTCTCTTATGTTCTCATGTGACACAGAGTGTTGGACTGGAGGGGCCATTGGCCTGATCCAACAGGGCTTCTCTTATGTTCTCATGTGACACAGAGTGTTGGACTGGAGGGGCCATTGGCCTGATCCAACAGGGCTTCTCTTATGTTCTCATGTGACACAGAGTGTTGGACTGGAGGGGCCATTGGCCTGATCCAACAGGCTTCTCTTATGTTCTTATGTGACACAGAGTGTTGGACTGGATGGGCCACTGGCCTGATCGAACAGGGCTTCTCTTATGTTCTCATGTGACACAGAGTGTTGGACTGGAGGGGCCTTTGGCCTGATCCAACATGGCTTCTCTTATGTTCTTATGTGACACAGAGTGTTGGACTGGAGGGGCCATTGGCTTGATCCAACATGGCTTCTCTTATGTGACACAGAGTGTTGGACTGGATGGGCCATTGGCCTGATCCAACATGGCTTCTCTTATGTTCTTATGTGACACAGAGTGTTGGACTGGATGAGCCATTGGCCTGATCCAACATGGCTTCTCTTATGTTCTTAAAATGGTGCAAAGCAAAGAATCACAAATCCAAAAAATGTATTCAGTGCCTTATGCAGCAGCTTATGGTTTTTTAGCAGGATGTCCGGTTTTAAAATTAACCTATAAAAATCTGATTGTTTCCTATTGTCCTATCTTCTGAGACCAAGCAATACTTTCGTGATAACTTCCCATTTAATTGGGTTTCTAGTTCTTGGAGACATTTGGGAATTTTCATTCCGCTTAGTCTAAATGATTTGTACAGGTGTAATTATGACTATCTAACATCTTCGGTCAAAAAGCAATCTGTAGAGTGGAGTAGGTTCAGCTTGTCTTTGTTAGAAAAAATAGAATTGCTTGGTTCTATTATTTTTCCTAAATTTCTTTCTTTTTTCAACATCTACCAATTTGCACTCCTAGTCGCTGCTTCAACACTTGGCAAAAAATGTGGACAAACTTTCTGTGGGATAGTAAGTCACCTAGAATGTGTATAAAACTGTTAATGAAACCATTAAATCAGGGTTGTTTGGCGCTTCCTAACCTACGGAATTACTACATAGAGGCTCAGTTAAAAGCAATTATTTTTTACTCTTACCCAGATTATTGGAAACAATGGGCCATGATTTAACAAGAGAGTGTTCACCTACATACCATTAATGAGGTGCTCTGGAAACATTCTAGTGAGAGGCCATGGAACTCAAATACAATCCCTTTTTAATGTGTTCACTGGATATTTGGGACAAATATAGAAATGTATTGGCTCCTGCAATATTGCCAGTAAACGCCTTTCTGGGTCAGAATTGGTTTGGCCTGGAGGTCAAAAGAAAAATCAAAGACTTCCGGGGTTGGAAAATGCCGAGCTGAACTGCTTCTCAGAAGGGGAGCAGGCTGGAACTTCTGCTCGGAGTAGTGGAAGGCAATCTAATGCCTACTGCCTACTTTTCTCAGTCAGAGATCAGTCCAAGATATGCACAGGAAACTTTGAGGAGATTTACCTTGGCTTAAAGGGAGTCCCGGGGGGAGTTCCTTTGAGGCTTTGAGGGATCTCCGGAGACGAGTTGCATTTTCATCATCTGCAGAAGTTTCCAGAGTCATTTATTTGACATAAGCTCGACAGGATCCTAATCTTCTTTGATACTGCTAAACATCTAAAGCTATACAAGACCGGTGTTGATCTGGATAACTACAGAAAAGGTACAGATGGCTATCTCATTCCGGGACTAATTAAAGTTAAACAAAATAAAATCAGAAGGTGGGAAATTGAAATTTAGAAAGTTTGGAAGAAGAAGGGAGAAGGGGCAAAATTTGGACTTTGTAAATTCCAAAAGTGCTAAAAAGTGGAAAGGAATTTATTGTTTTGTCTACTTGCGGTTTTGGAGAAAAAGCCCCATCGTCATAGACTTGCAGCTCCCACAGCCAACACAGGAAATACGTCAAGTATTGTGAGATCTCTCTACCAGCGAAAACGGGATTTGGTGGCAAGCAAAGCAGGAAGTATCGGATGGAAAAGGGAAATCATTGAAGCAGGCAGCCTACTCTAGGACTATAATATCATAGAAAAACATTGGCGGCCATTGCTAGGAGGCTAAAAATTAAATAAAATTTTTAAAAATTGGTGGAGCCGACAGAGGTGACGATTATAAGGTAAATACTATTGGACATTATTGTTAATAACTATTTTAGAGGTCGCTAAAGGAAAAAGGAATTTTTTTTTTAAGTGAGGCAGAAAGTCGTGACCACCATTTTCGAAAAAATAAAAAAATTAAAAATTAATATCTGAGCCCAGGAGGCTCTGAGGACAGCGAAATTAGGCTCATTGAAAGAGCAAGCCTCACTCTTTTAAATCTGATAGTTGAAATTTAATTTGGTGAGGTCAAAGTTTTCAGTGTTTTTACATGTCAGACCATAAGCAAACCCGTGCAAGGACTGCTTCACTGGAGAAAATGCAGGACCAATTAGATGCAATGGAAGTCAGGATAATGAAAGGGATGAGGGAGATGATAACTGTTTCAACAAAAGAAATTAGAAAAGATATTGAAGAGCTAAAAAAATATATAGAGGATCTCAGAAATGAGACTGTGGGGACATCAAAAAAAAGTGCAAGAGGTGGAAGGGAGAGTGAAAGTACATGATTCCACCTTGTTAAAAATACAAGAAAAAGTGGCAATTCATGACTGCAAATTGATGGAGACCCAGATACGTCTGAGAGGAGTACCTGAGGATAAAGAAACTGATTTGAAAGAATATATAATAAAAATAATTGCAGAATTTTTGGAGGAAGATCCTGAAGGGACTAGAAACATGTATGACTATATGTATAGAGTGAACTTACTATATGCAAAAAAAAAAAATAATAATCTACCAAGAGATGTGGTTATAAGATATATGACAAAAGAAATGGTGGGAAAAATCATGAATAAAAACTTTGAAAAGACATTGATAGTGGGAGGCAGCAGAGTAAGAATTATGAAGGAGTTGCCAAGACAAGTGATAAATGACAGAAGAGCATATAAGAAATTGACAGAAAAATTACAGGACAATGAAATGAGGTATAGATGGATAATACCTGAAGGTTTGAGCTTTGAGCTACAAGGAAAAAGGATTACAATTACAAGCACACAGGAACTGCATGGATTTTATGAAGAACATAAAGAATTTGCACCATGATGGATTACAAATTATTATCTTGGAATGTAAATGGACTAAATTCACCACAAAAAAAGAAAGGCAACGTTTCATTGGATTAAAAAGCAAAATTGCAATATAGTTTGTTTACAAGAAGTACATATCAAACAAAAGAATTACAAATTTTTATGGAATAAACAATTGGGACTAGAATTTCATTCATTGGCTGAACAGAAGAAAAGGGGAGTGATTTTTTATATTAATCAAGAATTGGACCTGAAACTAGTGTCAAAGATAAAGATGGAAGATTTGTAGCAGTAGAAATAATATTAAATGCAAAAAAAAGTTGTTATTGGGACTGTATGCACCAAATGGAGCAAAGGATGCTTTTTAAAAAGACATTATACAACAATTTGATGAAGTGACATATGATCAAGTTTTGATAATAGGGGACTTTAATGGAACAATTAAGAACACACTGGATAAGTCTGGGGGGGGGGGAAATAATAAGGAAGGAAAATTGCCAAAGTCTTTTTTTGAATTGGTCAAACAAGAAAATTTGGAGGATATATGGAGGAAATTTAATCCTGAAGTGCGGGACTATACCTTTTTTTCAGCAAGACATAAAACTTTTTCCAGAATTGACATGTTGTGGGGTACTAAAGATTTAGGCCTTATAACAAAGAAAATAGAGATTTTACCTAAAATAGGGGCTGATCATAACCCAATAATGTGGATTACAAAATTGTCTAAAAAGTTGAGAAGATGGAGATTGAATGAAGATTTACTACAGAATAAAGAAATAGTGACATCTCTAGAAAATGAAACTAAAGCTTTCTTCCAAATAAATGATAAAGAAGATATAGAATTTCAGACGGTGTGGGATGCTTATAAAGCAGTAATGAGAGGAATATTGATTACATTGAATAATAAAGACAAGAGGGCAAAAGAAAAACAGATGCTGGACATTCAAAATGAAATAAAGAAAAAAGAAGGGGAACTGAGAAAAAGGCCAAGGAAAAAGAAAATTATGAGGGAGATTACAATATTACATACACAAATGAGACATTTGTTAAATAAAGAACTGGAATGGAACCTGGAAAGGTTGCAGCAGAAATCTTTCAAGGGAGCAAATAAACCTGGAAAAGATTTGGCCCGGCAATTGAAGAAAAAGAGAGAAAGTAAAATTATTAATAAAATTGTGGTGGAGGGAAGAGAGGTGGTAGGTCAAGAAGGAATAAAAAGAGAATTCTTTAAGTACGGTATTATGCCAAATTATTTAAAGGTGTTAAAATAAAGAAAGAAAAGATGGAAGAGTATTTACAAAAGATTAAAATAGCACCCTTAACAGAAAATATGGGAAAAGTCTTGAATGATCCAATTGAATAAATAGAAATTGAAGCAGCAATTAATGCAATGAGAAATGGAAAAGCACCTGGGCCAGATGGATATACAGCTAATTTTTTTAAAACCTTCAAAGAGGAGTTAATTCCGAAACGTCAGAAATTGATGAACATGATAAGAATAAAAGGGAAAATACCAAATACATGGAAGGAAGCTGTTATTTCGTTGATTCCAAAGGAAGACAGAGATGTCACGAATGTAAAAAATTATAGACCAATCTCACTATTAAATAATGACTATAAAATATATACAAGAATCTTGGCAGAATGGCTTAAACAATATTTGATAAATTTTATAAAGGAAGATCAAGAGGGGTTTCTCCCCAAAAGGCAAATAAGAGACAATATTAGAACTGTTGTAAATATTGTAGAATCTTATGAAAGATATCCAGAAAAGGAAGTAGCATTATTCTCTACGGATGCGGAGAAAGCATTTGATAATTTAAATTGGGACTTTATGTTTGCAGTACTGGAGAAAATAGAGTTGGGGAAAACTTTATAAGGATGATAAAAGCAATATGTACTGAACAACGTGCAAGGTTATGTATAAATGCAGATCTTACAGAAGACATGATAATTAGCAAAGGTACAAGACAAGGCTGTCCGCTTTCCCCACTGTTGTTTATAATGACTCTTGAAATCTTACTGATGCAAATCCAAGAAGGTAAAGAAATAGAAGGATTAAAAGTAAAGATTTACTTACAAATATAGAGCATTTGCAGGTGATATAATGTTTATAAATGAAAATCCCATACAAGTCACACAAGTTTGAAATCCTTGAAAACTATTAATTAAAGTGCCAGTGTCCAATGTGTTGCAATTGCAGATAATTCTTGTTCTTCAGCAAAGAATTTATGATGTTAAGACGTTGCTTTAAACTTCCTTTCTTTAAAGAGGTTTATTATATAGTGACTTTAGAGACTTATGACCTTCAAACTGGATATGGATTAACTGCAAGCACTTTTAAATATTTATTCCTTGTACTTTATACTTTGCATTTTTGATAATATGCTGTTATATGTAATTATATGTGAAAATGTGTGACGTTGAAGTGTTTAATTATCTCTTACAATTTTGAAGTATCTTTCATTAATTTTTCGTTATTTTCCCACAGCTTTTTGTTGTTGGTTAACCCACCTGGGAATTGGCAGTCCCATCACATTTTGATCCTATAAGACCTGAAAGGCATTGGCAGGGGTGGGAATAAATATATTATGGGAATAAAATACCTTTTGTAATTAAAAATAGGGAGAAGCTAAAAAAATTTTTTTTTGGGGGGGGGGTGGCCACAAATAAATAGGGATCTTCTGGCAATAAGCAGAGCCGGGGAAAGAATTTTGCATTCCTGGGACTCCAATATCTGAGACTGGAAAAAAAAATATTTTGGGGTGACCACATGCCTGAGACTTTTCAAGCTCTGACGACAATTGCATTTGTGTTAAGTCCAGGCCTCAGATTCAGCAGGAGCTCACAAGAGCGCAGCTCCTGAACCTTTCTGATGCTTCCCCCTCCTCCTCCCCACCTACCTTGTCCATTGAAGAGAAGGTGCAGCTGCATAAGAATCCCCGGATTAGAAGAGCGGGCAGCCAGCCAGCCACCAGGGGCTTTGCCACGCCCCCAGCAGCCCTCATTAACCCCTGGAGAAGCCCACGCCACCCTTTCTCCACTTCTGATGTGATTTTGGGCGGCTTGCTGGCCTTTTGACTGGACGGGGACAGCTTAGGAGAGCCTCGGGCAAGTGAGGCCTGCTTGGGCTGGCTGGATCTCTAGCCAGCCCAAGCAGGCCTCGCTTGCCCAGGGCTCTCTTTTCTTGCATCAGGTTGCTTTTGGCTGGGGGGTGGCGGCATATGTTAATGTTATGCTAAAGAGCTCCGCCCCCCTGTTTTTCTGCAAAACGTCCCCTGGTTAAGTCCCATCAAGTTGCTTCTGCCTGGAGGCGATCCTATGAATTAAAATGTCCTCCAAAACATCCCCTTGTTAACAGCCTCGCTCAGGTCTTGCAAACAGAAGGTGTCCTGGGGCTTCTTCGATGGTGGGTCCTCCTCTTTTCTTGCTGCTTTCCATTAGGGTTGCCAATCCCCAGGTGGGGGCAGCAGAATCTCCCGGTTGGGAGGCCCTCCCCCCGCATCAGAAAGCAGGAGGAGGGGAGGGAAGCGTCCGGTGGGCACTCCATGATTCCTTATAGAGACTTATTCCTACAGGAAATAATGGAGAATTAATCCATGGGTATCTGGGGCTCTGGGGGGGCTGTTTTTTTAGGTAGAGGCACCACATTTTCAGCATAGCATCCCCAAAATACCCTCCAAGTTTCAAAACGATCGCACCAGGGGGGTCAGATTCTATGCACCCCCCCAAATGGTGCCCCTACCCTTCATTATTTCCTATGGAAGGAAGGCATTTAAAAGGTGTGCGGTCCCTTTAACTGTGATGGCCAGAACTCCCTTCGGAGTTCAATTATGCTTGTCACACCCTTGCTCCTGGCTCCACCCCAAAGCCCCCTGGCTCCACCCCCAAAGTCTCCTGGCTCCACCCCCAAAGTCCCCAGATATTTCTTGAATTGGACTTGGCAACCCTACTCGCTCGGTGTCAGAACTGGGAACTTCAAGAACGACTCATTACTTTGTTTCAAAAGGCAAGACGTTTATTGAGAACTTAGTGTCCAGGAAAAGAGCAGGTTGACTCTGATAACTTCCTCAGCTATCGGCGCATTCTTAAGCAGTGGTAACAGCCACAATAAAACCATTTCTCACACCCAGAGAGACAGGCGTCTGTTCCCAGGCCCCTTATCTCTAAAGGCGGGGGAAGGAACCCCGCTGCTTCTCTCTGGCATCCTTGGCTTCAAAGGCCACCTGCAGATGTTTCCCAGGGCTATCTGTCACCCTTCAATGGTTAGTATTTATTTGAAATGCAAAGTTACAGGGTTAGTAGACATTTCTAATATGGAGTCAGTTAGGCTAATAATAGTTGCTCATTTAAACAGAACAGCTCAAGAGACCATCAGAAATAAAATCCAACTCATAAGGAAACCAATGCTGTCTTCTTGTCAAGGAATTCAATGGTGAGAAGATCGATGATGTCCCAGCAGCTCAAATTTGATTTCTACAGCAGCCAGCAGTCCAGTTATTGCAACGAGGCTGTACTAATGTCCTTGTTTCACACTTGCTTCTTCAAGCGTCACAAATCCATTTCAGATAACAGGTAAGAATGCCAAAAATTTTCTCTCAATTCACTTATAGCAAGTAAATGCTATACTTTATAGCAAACAAATGCTATAAGTTCCTTGACAAGAAGACAGCATTGGACTGCTTATGAGTTGGACTTTATTTCTGATTGTCTTTCGAGCTGTTCTGTTCTGTTTAAATGATTGCATTGAATTTGGCTGGTTTTCATTATATATATGTTTTGATAGTTTCTTGGAATTTGTTAATTATTGAGGCTGATAATCGCCTTGTGCTTTCTCTTGCTACCTACTACCATGATTCTCTATTTGGTTTACTCAATCCCCAGATGGGGGCAGGGGATCCCCTGGTTTGGAGGCCCTCCCCCCACTTCAGGGTCATCAGAAAGTGGGGGGAGGGAAGGGAAATGTCTACTGGGAGCTGTATAATTCCCTATGGAGACTTATTCCTATAGGAAATAATGGAGAATTGATCCGCAGGTATCTGGGGCTCTGAGGGGGGTGCTGTTTATGAGGTAGAGGCACCAGATTCTCAATATAGCATCCAGTGCCTCTCCCCAAAATACTCCCGATGTTTCAAAAAGATTGGGCCAGGGGGTCCAATTCTGGAGCCCCAAAAGAAGGTGCACCTATCCTTCATTATTCCAAATGGAGGGAAGGCATTTAAAAGGTGTGTGGTCCCTTTAAATGTGATGGCCAGAACTCCCTTTGGAGTTCAGTTATGCTTGTCACACCCTTGTCTCCCGGCTCCACCCCCAAAATCTCCTGGCTCCACCCCCAAAGTCCCCAGGTATTTCTTGAATTGGACTTGGGAACCCTACTGGCCCTAGACTGTCTGTCACGCTAGGCAAAGCTAAGTTCTGACATCCCCTCCCCCAAACTGATAACGTCACCATTCACATGGGTGGGCAGTGGGCACCCAATTTGGCGCCCCCGGTAGGCTGGCGGCCAAGAAAATGCTCTTTTCTAGAATGTTGTCACACCTGCTCCCAAGCTCCGCCCTCCCAAGGCACATCTCCCTCCCTCCTAAGGCACATACTGTCAAGCATGCATATTTTCATGTGCCATGTAGGCCCAACAGACACAGAGCAGAACACCACTCTGGCCTGCTCCCCCCTCCTTTACAACTAAAGGGTGCATAATAAAGCCATCTGGCCCGAGGATGTTTAGGTTAGCCTTGTAGCAACAGTGTAATGCGTCTCTCCCCCAGATTCACACAGCCAGTTCTTATCTACTCTCCAAGAAAGTGTGAGAAAGGGAGATGTTTTTATTAGCTTGCATTCCTTAGCAATAAGAGAGATACTAGCTAGTAGCCTTTGAACCTGTGATTCAAATTGCATCTGTATGTTATCCTTTTGAAGTCTTTCTATAAAGTAACTATTCGAATCTGTATATGTAATTACTTCCAAGGATTCTGTCCTTGAATAAGCTATGGAGTTTTACAATAAAGCAACTTTTGATTCAATAACAAAAGCTTGATTATTGAGAAATATCGATGCTTGACACATACCTGGATATTAGGGGGGGATGGAGCCTGTGAAGTGTGGAGCTGGGAGGGGGTCCTCAGCAGCATATAAAACCATAGAGTCCACCCTCCAGAGCAGCCCATTTTCTCCAGAGGAACTGATCTCTGTAGTCTGGAGATCAGTTGTAAGTCTGGGAGTTTCCCAGACCCATCCTAGAGGTTGGTAACCCTAATTGTGGAGAGGGAGGAGGCCTTTCCTGGGATCCTAGCACAGGGGCATGTTGTGGGGGGGGGGGGGGGCTGTTTAACCAGAAATAACATTTCCTGAAACGTTTTCCGTTTTTCTCTTTCACAGGCCAGTCAAGGTTTCAAAGAGGAAGAAGACCGGTGGCTGCTTTGTCCTGCCTGATCCTCAGCCACTGGCAGCAAAGGAACTCTGTGGCTAAAAGCTGACTCACCTTCTTCAAAGGCAAGGCCTCGCCCACTCTCAGCCTGTGTGGTGGGGCCAGCTGCCTCAAAGGCCAATTTTGAGTAAATATCAGAAAGATTCCAGGTAAGCAAATGAGTCTTGAAAGAAAGGGTCTTTCATGATGGTCTTGAAAGTCACACCTGTGCATAATGATATCATCTCTGAAGCCCCCAAGTATGGATGAGCAAGGAATGTGAAAATTGTGGTTCGTTTTGTTTCACGGTTTGTTGGTTTGCCCGATTCGATGGGTCGGTTCATTTTATGTTTTTTTATTTTCTGAACGAATCGTGGTTCGTTGCCTTGTTTGGTTCGGGAAAGTGCGGAACGGCCCCAAGAAGGCTAGAAAGTGCCGGAATGCTGCAACCCGCCCAGCATGATGACATCACCCAGATGTCATCACACCAGGCATGTCGCGGTGCATGAGGAGAACCCCCTGCTGATAACGACACAGACCAGACACAGAACCACTCCAGAAACAAGCTGCTTCGTTTTGCGAGCCATGCATAGTACAAGTACCTGAACCAATTCGGAAAAAACCACAAATTGGCTATTTTAGGCATGAATTGCGATTCACGCCCATCCCTCCCCGCAAGACTGGACCCCGCAAGGTGGTTGACAGGGTTTTGTTGTTACATAGTGTTAGAACTGGAAGGGAGCTGAAAGCTAATTTGGCTTACAGTCTGAGTTGGAAAATATCTGGAGATTTCGAGGGTGTATTCTGAGGAAAGCAGGGTTTGGGGAGGGGAGAGACTTCAGTGGAGGACATTGCCATAGAGTCCGCCCTCTAAAGCAGCCATTTTCTCTAGGGCATCTTGGGCATTGGGAGATCAACTGTAACAGAGGGAGATCTCTAGGCGCCACATGGAGGTTGGCAAACCTGTTTTCAGTAGCTCTCCTAAATCACATTCCCCTCCTGAATCTGGAAAGAGTGCTTCCCCCTCTATGCTTCTGGGTTACTGCACCAGCCTCATTAGTAAGCTTGCCTTATAATAATAATAATAATAATAATAAAAAGGTTGTCCTCTGTGCAAGCACCAGTTGTTTCTGACTCTGAGGTGACATTGCATCACGACATTTTCATGGTTTGCCATTGCCTTCCCCAGTCATCTACACTTCCCCCTCCCCAGCAAGCTGGGTACTCATTTGAGCGACCTCGGAAGGATGGAGGGCTGAGTCAACCTGGAGCCGGCTACCTGAACCCAGCTTCTGCCGGGATCAAACTCTGGTTGTGAGCAGCGAGCTCGGACGGCAGCACTGCAGCTTTATCACTCTGCGCCACGGGGCTCCTTAATAATACTCTACAATAATTTCGAGTAACTCTAATAACTCCTGCCGTTTTTCCCAAAGTGGTATGAAGGCCACTCTACATTTCCTTTGAAAATGTAGAATTTCTATCTTTCCCCTTCTCTTTGCTTTTGTATATTTAAAAATAAAAAATTATATTTCCAGTGCTCTGCAGATGTGCCTGGATTTAAGACTGTGGGGTTCCTGACATGGCAATGCTAAACTGGTGGTCCCAATCGGTCAGAAATGCCCAATAAGTGTTGCAAATAGATTAGGGTTGCCAACTTCCAGGTAAGTCCCAGAGATCGTCAGGATTTACAATTGATCTCCAGACAACAGAAATCAGTTCCCCTCTACCGAGAGCCAGTTTGGTGTAGTAATTAAGTGTGTGAACTCTTATCTGGGAGAACCGGGTTTGATTCCACTCGTCTTCACTTGCAGCTGTTTGGAATGGCCTTGGGTCAGCCATGGCTTTTGCAGATAGGCTTCCCAATCCCCAGGTCCCAGCGGGGGATCCCCCGATTTTACAGGCTTCCCCCCTCCCCCAGCTAGGGTTGCCAAGCCAATTCAAAAAATATCTGGGGACTTTGGGGGCGGAGCCAGGAGACTTTGGGGTGGAGCCAAGAGACATTAGGGGTGGAGCCAAGATCAAGGCTGTGACAAGCATCATTGAACTCCAAAGGGAGTTCTGGCCATCACATTTAAAGGGACGGCACACCTTTTCAATGCCTTCCTTCCATAGGAAATAAAGAAGGATGGGGCACCTTCTTTTGGGGCTCATAGAATTGGACCCCCTGGTTCAATCTTTTTGAAACTTGGGGGGTATTTGTGGGGGGAGGCACTAGATGCTATACTGAAAATTTGGTGCCTCTACCCCAAAAAACAGCCTCCCCAGAGCCCCAGATACCCACAGATCAATTCTCCATGATTTTCTATGGGAATAGATCTCCATAACTCTGTTATTCCCTAAGGAGACTTATTCTCATAGGAAATAATGGAGAATTGACCTGTGGGTATCTGGGGCTCTGGGGGGGGGGCTGTTTTTTGAGGTAGAGGCACCGAATTTGCAGCATAGCATCCAGTACCTCTTCACAAAATACCCCCAAGTTTCAAAAAGATTGGACCAGGGGGTCCAGTTCTATGAGCCCCAAAAGAAAGGTGCACCTATCCTTCATTATTTTCTATGGAGGGAAGGGATTTAAAAGATGTGCAGCCCTTTTAAATGTGATGGCCAGAACTCCCTTTGGAGTTCAGTTGTGCTTGTCATACCCTTGCTTCTGGCTCTGCTCCCAATGTCTCCTGGCTCCATCCCCAAAGTCCCCAGATATTTCTTGAATTGGATTTGGCAACCCTACTTACAGAGCTGTCCTTGAAAGGGCAGCTTTTGTGAGAGCTCTCTTAGCCCCACCTGCCTCACAGGGTGTCTGTTATGGGGGAGAAAGATAAAGGAGATTGTAGGTTGCTCTGAGACTCTGTCCTTGAAAGGGCAGCTTCTGGGAGAGCTCTCTCAGACCCACCCACCTCACAGCGTGTCTGTTGTGGGGGAGGAAGATAAAGG
This sequence comes from Heteronotia binoei, assembly GCF_032191835.1. Classification (NCBI taxonomy): domain Eukaryota; kingdom Metazoa; phylum Chordata; class Lepidosauria; order Squamata; family Gekkonidae; genus Heteronotia; species Heteronotia binoei. The sequence goes on along the minus strand of NC_083224.1, from coordinate 199,048,686 downwards.
AGATTGTAGGCCGCTCTGAGCCTCTGTCTTTGAAAGGGCAGCTTCTGGGGGAGCTCTCTCAGACCCACCCACCTCACAGCGTGTCTGTTGTGAGGGAGGAAGGGAAAGGAGATTGTAGGCCGCTCTGAGACTCTGTCCTTGAAAGGGCAGCTTCTGTGAGAGCTCTCTCAGCCCCACCCACCTCACAGGGTATCTGTTATGGGGGAGGAAGGGAAAGGAGATTGAAGGCCACACTGAGTCTCTGCCCTTGAAAGGGCCGCTTCTGGGAGACTCTGAGATTCAGAGTGAAGGGCAGGATATAAATCCAATACCTTCTTCATTTTATTCTTTTTCTCTAGAGAAAACAGCTGGTGGCTTCTGGCGTCATAACCCGCTGAGGTGCCTCCCCTCCCTAAACCCCATCCTCCCCAGGCTCCTGACCCCCAAATCTTCTGGAAGTTTCCAATCCAGAGAGGACAATCCTAGGCCCAGTGGAAGTGTGGAGGGGAAGTGAAGGGATGGAACGTTGGAGCTTTGGGAGTGAGTAGGACAGGACAAAGGCATGAAGAGGAGTCCTGAGGGAAGATTCTAGCTGGAAACTTTCCCTATGAAGAAAGGTTGAAACGCTTGGGGCTCTTTAGCTTGGAGAAACGTCGACTGATAGAGGTCTACAGGATTATGCATGGGATAGAGAAGGTAAAGAAAGAAGGACTCTTCTCCCTTTCTCACAATACAAGAACTCGTGGACATTCAATGGCATTGCTGAGCAGCTGGGTTAGAATGGATAAAAGGAAGTCCTTCTTCACCCAAAGGGTGATTAACATGTGGAATTCACTGCCACAAGAGGTGGTGGCAGCTACAAGCATAGCCAGCTTCAAGAGGGGATTGGATAAAAATATGGAGCAGAGGTCCATCAGTGGCTATTAACCACAGCATATTGATGGAACTCTCTGTGTGGGGCAAGTGATGCTTTGTATTCTTGGTGTTTGTGGGGGGGGGGCAACAGTGTGAGTACTTCTAGTGTCATGGCCCCACTAATAGACCTCCTGATGGCACCTGAGTTTTGGCCACTGTGACACAGAGTGTTGGACTGGATGGGCCATTGGCCTGATTCAGCATTGCTTCTCTTTATGAAACAAGTAGTTAGGAGAGTGAAGGGACAGAGGAGGGAGCTGTATGCCACCTGCAGAAGGAAAGAGTTGCTTTAACCCACGTATTCTTAGCCTGCAGATCTCCTACTCCCCGCCATTTTGTTTTTCAGGAGGCCCCGACTGGAAGAGCAACCACGCAATGTCACGCTCTCCTGAGTCACCACTAGGTCAACTGAGTATTTGGTGCAACACAGCCTCACTCCCCTATGGCACAGGTGGGGCTTTGCATAGGAAACGCAAGTTCACCCCCCATGAGAAGAAGGACACTCTATACTGGGAAAAGAGGCGGAAGAACAACGAGTCGGCCAGGCGGTCCCGTGAGAAGAGGCGCTTCAATGACCTCGCTATGGAGAGTCAGGTGGTGGCTCTTGAGGAAGAGAATCTGCGCCTTCGGTTGGAACTTTGGGACTTGAAGGCCCGGTTCGGCCTCATCAACTTTCAGGCTCATCCCCAGAAGAATCCAGATGTCCAAGTCTGCTTGCCCCTTCAAACACAAGATGGATGCTGGTTTAGGGGCAATAATTCCTTGGCACCCGATTTAATTTACAAGGGAATTACCTTCTCCGGCGAGCTTTTCAAGTCCAACCTAGAGAGCACTCCCTCAGCCAGACAGTACAATTTCAGTGGCCAGCAGGCCGAGAATCTTAAATCCCCCTTCTCCTCTGATTACAACTGCCACCTTCTTCAGAGTTACTCCTGCTTTTTCCCTACACTTGAGGGCTCCAGCTTTCCTATCCTTTTGCCAAATGTATCAGAAGCAGGGAAAGAGGTACCCAGAAATGCTTCAGAAGATGTGCAGCAATGCACTGAAATTCCTTCTTGTGGGTTGGTGGACTCTGCTAGAAACTCCCCGATAAGGCAAAACTATTCAGCCCTACCTCATAAACTTAGAATTAAGACTAAATATATCAATTTCTGGGATTGTCAGAGCATCAATGGATATAGCAAACCAATGGAAACAAATGTGGTCATGAGAAGTTGAAATAGGATGTCCCACACATTGGTTGTCTTCTAAAACTTAAACAAAGATTTCTGAGTTATTGCGATTGTTGAAGAACACCCATGAGAGCAGCAAAATATGGATGAAAAACGAGGAGAAAGCTAGGAAGGAACTTCTCAGATTGGCAGTGAAGAGAACTGAGGGGAAATGGCGCTCCTCCCTCATGGTGCATGATGGTTTTGTCAGGAAAAGTTTGCCTCATGCGCCAAGGGGGATGAGCACCTTTTCAGTCTACTGAAGCTAGAAGGTTCTTCTCTGGCTTGCGTGTGCGGAGTACCAATGTGGGACTGCACAGAAGATGGAAGATGAAGTTCTGTTCCTGTTCTTATCACAGCCAACCAGGGAATAGAATTGAAATACATTCGGAGGGGATTCTCAAACCAACTATTCTAGCTTAGGGTAGTTACGGGGCTTTACTGAAATCAAGGTCCCCCTATCTATACAGCTCAGGTAGTCCTAAACACTGATGAGTGGATCAGCCTAAACCACAGGCAGAACATTTTGATGTAAATGAGGGCAAGGAAGACTCCTTATTCCTAAACTTGATGAAAAGATTGCTGCTTCCTTCAATAAGTATCTGTGAGCTGTTGTATATCAAACGAAGAACCCTGTGGCCTTATGGTTACGGTATTTGACTAAGACTGAGGGAAAACCTGGGTCCAAAGCTCCACGCCGTCATGGCGTTCACTGGGTAATGCTTGTTCTCTCAGCCTAGCTCACCCCACACAGTTGTTTATCAGCGTACTCTGGAAGGAGGATAAAACCAGTCACAACTCTTCAATTTGTGCCAGTCCCTCTTTTCAAATCATCAACCCCATAGCTAAGAGTCAAAGAGAAAGGGGGCCCCACGGGGGGGGGGGATAGGAGGGTTGCCATGGGGGTGAGAGCAAGATGCTGGAAGGTGGGGGCACCCTCTCCCTCCACCCTCCAGTGTGATTTAAATTGCATGTAAGCTCCGATTCCCCTTCTGCCTTTCCTGGAGCTCAGCCTGTAGCGATCGACTTCCAGTTCTGGAGTTCAAAAGAAGGTTGATTTGTATCTCTGCGCTCCCTCCCCATTTCCCTACTTTCCTGTGTCCTTCCCCAAAAAGGAGCACACACAGCTTGTACATGCTGGCTGGGGGAGACAAGTCCAATTCAAGGGATATCTGGGGACTTTGGGGTGGAGCCAGGAGACTTTGGGGGCGGAGCCAGGAGCAAGGATGCGACAAGCATAATTGAATTCCAAAGGGAGTTCTGGCCATCAACATTTAAAGGGACGGCACACCTTTTCAATGCCTTCCTTCCAAAGGAAATAATGAAGGATAGCGGCACCTTCTTTTGGGGCTCATAGAATTTGACCCCTGGTCCAATCTTTTTGAAACTTGGGGGATATTTTGGGGTGAGGCACTGGATGCTATACTGAAAATTAGGTGCCTCTACCTCAAAAAAGAGCTCCCCCCAATTCCAAAAGATACCCGCAGATCAATTCTCCATTCTTTCCTATGGGAATAAGTCTCCAAAGGGAATAACAGAGTTCCCAGCAGACATTTCCCTCCCCCTCCCCACTTTCTAATGACCCTGAAGCGGGGGGAGGGCCTCCAAACCGGGGGGTCCCCTGCCCCCACCTGGGGATTGGCAACCCTATTTGGGTTTGGGGTTTTTTTGCCACTGTTTTTTTGGCCACTGTGTGACACAGACTGTTGGACCGGATGGGCCATTGGCCTGATCCAACATGGCTTCTCTTATGTTCTTATGTTCTTATTTCCACAAAAAGAAACCACGACGGCTGCCCCCAGCTTACCACAGTTTGGAGCCGGCCAAACCAGAGCCAGTGCGATCGGAGATGGACAGGAAACCACAGCGAGTAGGCCAGGAATGGTGCCAAAGCCGCATGCGAGACCGACCGCTGAGAGGGCAGGATGTGTATTTGGCAACCCTGAGATAAGAAAGGCCTCAGCCCTCAGCTCGCTTGGAACTGCGCTCACGAAGGCTGGTAGGCCCCAGAGAGATTTCAGAGTCTTCGCCTCTTTCACAGAGTCTCTCAAGGAAAGGAGCAAACCTCTGGACGAGGAGGCCAGGCCGTTCCCCTCTGTGGGCATCTCTCTAGGATTACCAGCTCCCTCATGGCCACTGGCAGGGTATGGGAGCGGTAGGGTTGCCAGCTCCAGGCTGGGGAACTCCTGGAGATTTGTGGGTGAAGCCTGGGGAGGATAGGGACCTCATTGGAGTATAGGGTTGCCAAGTCCAATTAAAGAAAAATCTGGGGACTTTGGGGGTGGAGCCAGGAGACTTTGGGGGTGGAGCCAGGAGACGTTTGGGGTGGAGCCAAGAACAAGGGTGGGACAAGCATAATTGAACTCCAAGGGAGTTCTGGCCATCACATTTAAAGAGAGAGCACACCTTTTAAAATGCCTTTCTTCCATAGGAAATAATTAAGGATAGGGGCACCATATTTTGGGGCTCATAGAATTGGACCCTCTGGTCCAATCGTTTTGAAACTTGGGGGATATTTTGGGGAGAGGCACTAGATGCTATACTAAAAATTTGGTGCCTCTACCTCAAAGAATAGCCCCCCCCCAGAGCCCCCAATACCCACGGATCAATTTCCTATTATTTCCTATGGGAATCGTTCTCCATAGGGAATAATAGAGTGCCTAGTAGACATTTCCCTCCCCGCCCACGCTTTCTAAAGGGGGGGAGGGCCTCCAAACTAGGGAATCCCCTGCCCCCTCCCTCTCACACAAACACACTTACCAGATCTTCCTCCGGACAACTCTACTTCCTGTGAAAACGAAAGCAAAAGAAAGGGAGGGGCCGTTCTCAGAAGCCCTTCCTGCTTCCTGCCCAGCCTTAAAGGGGCAGACATTTTGCAAACGGCTCAGGAGCTCTACAACATGAAGCCTAAAGGTATGTTCTCCCCCCCCCCTCCACCCCCGCTTCCAGAGTTTTGAAGAGCGGGAGATGAGGCTGCGAACCCAGAAGTCTCCCGCCAGAGCGGGAGGTTTGGGAAGCCTTTTGGAGTACAATGCCACGGAGTCTACCCTCCAAGGCAGCCATTTTCTCCAGGGGAACTGATCTCTCGAGTCTGTAATTCTAAGGCAAATAGAGGCTTTGCTCTGTAGCTCTGCTGTGCGATTGCGCAAGCCTGGCAAAGCAAGCTGTGATGCAGAAGGAAGCAAGAGAGAGGGAGAAGGAAGCAGATGACAGCCAGTTGCTCGGGAGCCTAATAGGAGCCCTCTGGGGGCCTGATTTGGCCCCTGGGTCATATGTTTGACACCCCTGCTATATGTTATGGCTGAGATCCCAGACAGCCTCTCTGAAGTAGAATCTCATACTTCTCACGCAATTTTGAAACTGTTTGGTTCCCTGTACTAAAATCTTTGACTGTACAGAATGAAATTCTAAAAGATAAATTGTGGTTTTGGTAATCTTATGTCTAATGTATTTTGTATCTTGTTTTGATGGATTTTTAAAATCTTATTGTTTATGCCCCTCCTTGTATTTTCTGATTTTTTCCCCCAGTAAAGATACTTTTTTAGAAAAAGGTAGTCCCCTCTGCAAGCACCAGTCGTTTCCGACTCAGGGGTGACGTCACAATGTTTTCACGGAAGACTTTTTTTATGAGGTGGTTTGCCATTGCCTTCCCCAGTCATCTACAATTTCCCCCCAGCAAGTTGGGTACTAGGGTTGCCAATCCCCAGGTGGGGGCAGAGGATCCCCCGGTTTGGAGCCCTCCCCCTGCTTCAGGGTCAGAAAGCGAGGGGAGGGGAGGGAAATGTCTGCTGGGAACTCTGTTATTCCCTATGGAGATTTATTCCCATAGAAAATAATAGAGAATTGATCTGCGGATATCTGGGGCTCTGGGGGGCTGTTTTTTGGGGTAGAGGCACCAAATTTTCAGTATAGTATTTAGTGCCTCTCCCCAAAATACCCCCCAAGTTTCAAAAAGATTGGACCAGGGGATCCAATTCTATGAGCCCCAAAAGAAGGTGCCCCTATCATTTATTATTTCTCATGGAAGGAAGGAATTGAAAAGGTGTGCCGTCCCTTTAAATGTGATGGCCAGAACTCCCTTTGGAGTTCAATGATGCTTGTCACAGCCTTGATCTTGGCTCCACCCCAATGTCTCCTGGCTCCACCTCCAAAGTCCCCAGATATTTCTTGAACTGGACTTGGAAACCCTATTGGGTACTCATTTTACCGCCTTTGAAAGGATGGAAGGCTGAGTCAACCTTGAGTTGGCTACCTGAACCAGCTTCCGCCGGGATCAAACTCAGGTCATGAGCAGAGATTAGGACTGCAGTACTGCAGCTTTACTACTCTGTGCCACGGGGCTGCTATAAAGATACTTGGGGGGGGGGGAGACGATTTGGGTCAATTTCAGCTCATTTTGTCCACGTAAAATTCACCAACCTCCGTTGTGCTGTCTGTCAAATGCAGAGAGGCAAAAACGGGACTTTTGGCCTCAGTATGGAGCAACTAGGTTTTCATCTTCAGATTAGGAGCAGGGGGACGTTTGCGTTCTAATCCGAGGTGTTGCAAAACTTGATCAGCCTGTGGCAATCAGAGCCAAAGCCTCTAGTGAGGCAGCCCACCCACGCAGCTATATCCTTCAGAAAAACAAGAAGACCTCAAAGCATCGGCTACCAAGAAATCTAATCACACCTGTGTTCTATACAGGAAAAGAGGAAACACACATTCAGAGCTGAACCACAATGGGTTATAAGACGTTCTGGCTTTTCTAACCAAAGTGTAAAAGTGTCTAAATTCAGTTTCAAGAACTAAAACAAAACAAAACAGCCTTCAAATGGATCGCAGAGGTTTCCATCTTAGAGATGCCAACTCAGGGACGGGAAATGACGGTTGCCAATCCACAGATGGGGGTGGGGGATCCCCCGGTTTGGAGGCCCTTCCCCCGCTTCAGGGTCATTGGAAAACGGGGGGGATGTCTGCTGGGCACTCCACTATATCCTAGGAAGACCGATTCCCATAGGGTATAATGGAGAATTGATCTGTGGATATCTGGGGCTCTGGGGGCCCTGTGTTTTGAAGTAGAGGCACCAAATTTTCAGTATAGCATTCGGTGGCTCTCCTCAAAATGACCCCCAAATTTCAAAAAAGATTGGACCAGGGGGTCCATTTCTATGAGCCCCAAAAGAAGGTGCCCCTATCCTTCATTATTTCCAATGGAGAGAAAGCATTTAAAAAGTGTGCAGTCCCTTTAACTGTGATGGCCGGAATTCCTTTCCGAGTTCAATCATGCTTGTCACCAGGGCTCTTTTTGTAGAAAAAGCCCAGCAGGAACTCATTTGCATTTTAGACCACACCCCCTGATGGCACCATTGTTTCACATAGGGCTTTTTACTAGGGGAAAAAAAACCACAACATGAACTTATTTGCATATTAGGCCACACCCCCTGCCACCAAGCCAGCCGGAGCTGCGTTCCTGCTCAAAAAAAAAGCCCTGCCTCCACCCCCAAAGTCTCTTTCATTAATTTTGTAGATTTGTGAGTCAATGATTGTTCTGTGAATTTCTATTGGAAACTTGTGTATTGATTATTGTACTCTTTTGTACTTATGAATAGTAAACGAATTAACTGCACTACATAATTGTTATAGAGTCACTGGAGTGACGTTTTTGTACATGGCTTTCTCCAGGATCTCAGCCTTCCCATGTCTTTCCCCGTAGTGTTGCCATGCCCACCTAGAGGACCACAACCTTAACACAATGGCCCTTTCGACGCTTGGACCCGCACCTGGGTTTTCTCTGAGTTTGACTTGCGTTCATTTACCCTGCAGGAAAGCCGTGGGCAAAACGGCACCCATATATCCAGGGCCTGTGGAGGGGGAAAACTGGGGTGAACTTGAGTATAGTGCAGAATGTCAGTTTGGGGACAGGGTTGAACCAGGATTAAAGTCTAGTGTAGAGAGGACCACACCACAACTACTGAAGAGATTTTACCTACTGCACCCAGACAAACCCCGAGCAAGAGCTTAGGGGGGGCAGTATGTCTGACGTGCAACTTAGTTGTAGTATTCTGATATATGTAATGTACTGCTTGACATGACTAACGCCATATTGTACTCTGCTGTGACCCTGCTTTTACTAACCGTGAGAACAGCAACCTGTAGCCTTCCCCAGAGCAATTCCGGACCGCAAGGAGAGGAATTTCACACTCGGCCTAGAAACCATCTGGGCCTTTGAAGTTAGCATGCTCAAGGCAACTAGTGGGTAGCTTCCTGGGAGAGAGATAAGGGAGTATGGGAAGCGCCGACTGTCTCTGAGGGTGTGAAAATGCTGTATTGTTCCCTTTCTCTGAAATGCACAAAAGGGCAAGGCATGGCCTTGGGAGTTATCAAACTCAACTTGCCTCTGTACTAGACTGATTGTTCTCAAATCAATGGATTAATTTTGCAACACTGTGATCCATCTCCGTTTGAAGTTCCTCGTCTGACACAGTGATCCCAAACCAAAGTAAAAGATGTTCATTCTGGAAAAGCATTTTTTTTTTCCAAAAGCCCTGGCACCTTTGCTTTTAGGAGACAATATTCCGCCCCCTCCTGAAACTCTGGCAACAAAGTGATTGAGAGCATGTGCAGAGTGCCTTTAGTTTATCACTAACATTGCCACTCTGTGCACGTCAACTCTGAAGCAGGTTCTTTTATACAAGGAGGAGCCCAACTGCCGCTTGGGTGCCACACATATTTGCGCACATCTTGTGTGGCTCTCAAAGCCCCCACTGCCCCGTTGGCTGGCTTGGAGAAGGCATTTAAAGTTGCTTTCTTTCCACCTCTCCCTCCATCTATTTTCCTTCCTTCCTCCCTTCCCTCCTTCCTCTCTTGCGGCTCTCAAACATCTGACATTTCATGTGTTGCAGCTCTCAGACATCTGGATAGACTGGACTGAAGACAGCTTTTCTTTGGGAAAGAAGGTTTGCATGGGGGGAGGGAGGAGAAAACTTCAGTATTCTGTTCAACAATCGGAGGGCTGAAGGATTTTTCTTCCAGGACCAAGAGAAAAGGCTGAAAGTCAAACAATGATGCCTTGCAGTAAGAGCATACACCTTTAAAACCCTTTCCCTTCTTACTAACAGAAAACTGCTGCCTCTTTCTGGGATTGAGGGGTGCAGGGGTGGAATTCTAGCAGGAGCTGCTTTGCGTATTAGGCCACACACCCCTGATGTAGCCAATCCTCATGGAGCTTACAAAAAAGAGCCTTGTAAGCTCTTGGAGCATTGGCTACATCAGAGAGGGGTGACCTAATAGGCAAAGAAGCTCCTCCTAGAATTCCACCCCTGGAAGGGTGAATGGCTTCGTCATGCCCAGAGTGAAAATGGTCACATCTGTAGAAAAAAAACCCTGGATTTTCTTCAAGGTCTTTGATTGGTCGATATCCACCCCCACTCCTTTCCCAAGAAAGAAGGAAGGTCGAGAGTCCTGCTCATTGGCTCCTGATGGATCCACTGACCAATCGGGGAATCAGAGGGATCCATAAAGGACAGCCCCCTAACCAATGATGTAATTGCCCTGGTGTGGATAGGAGTGGCTTCAAGGGAGCAAAAACAGTCTGTGGAGTAGGGTTGCCAAACTCCAGGTGAGAACTGGGGATCTCTAGGAATTACAGCTGTTCTCCAGAATACAGAGATCAGTTCCCCTGGAGAAAATGGCCGCTTTGGAGGGGGGACGCTATTTAACCCTAACCCTGTTGAGGCGCCTCCCCCCACAACCCCCACCCCATACTTTGAACTTCAGGTGCCTGGGTTTTAACCTCATTAAAGTGGCAACACAGTACGTAACAGCAGAAAAACAACCAACACTGTGTACAAACAGCAGAAAAACAACCAACACTACAAATCTGTGTGGTATCCAAGTTCCTTAAGATAGCGGGTATAGTTTTGTACTATTTGTATTGTATTTTGTATATGGTTTGTAGATATTTTGTTACTAGGTGTTATATTTTACACAACAGATTGGCTCTATGAGAAAGCATTTCATGCGAAACGTGATCCAAAAGTCGACAGGCGCGTAAGCAAAATCACCCACGGAGCCTGATCTTTTAAGGAAATTGGATACCGCAGAGAATTGAACAGAAGGAATGAAGGACTAAATACTGACGACTTTGTATCTGCAGTCCCCGGGGGATCCAGTTCCTGTGTGATTTTTTGTATGCTGTGTATTTGGTATCGTCTTTACACTTACTGTAATAACAAAGAGAGACTTTAGATTATTGATTTTTTATTGAGTGTTTTGTACACAGTGTTGGTTGTTTTTCTGCTGGGTTCTAACCCGGCCAATGTAAAAAGTACACGGTGGCTGGGTCCAGACAGACACAAGGACGGCTCCCAGACAGATCAAAAATCAAGTCCAAACAAGCACCTTTGCCTCCCGTCCTCCAGCATCTCTGAGACAGCTCAAAAAGCTATCTGTCAAGATCCCTCGCCATTTTGAATATTTTAGCTTGCTGCTGTTCTGTGCTGAAATACCTGCTATGCAGCTGGGAAAACGAAAGTATTTAGGCCCTTCAAGGTCAGCCCTATCTGTTAGAGTGTTTTGCTAACGAACACTGTGCTGCGAGAATGTCTGTTTTGAACTTATCTCGCGCCAGAAAGTTAGGCGCGCATGTAACAGCTAACTGCTTCTATATATATATTCACTCACCAGCATCCTGCCTTAATTTCGTCACTGGCCTTGCCAGTGGTACTCTCCTGTCTTACAATAAATGCTAATCCTGACGAAATGGAGAATTGTTATTATTGAAGAGAGTCAGAGACCTGACACTACTGCTTCAGAAATTTTTGCGCCGCAAATTCTTGTGCTGCACGCCATCTGCCTTTCGGGTGTCTGAATGACGGAGTGCGCAAGTGAGGTGGACGGTTAGTGTGAACCCACCCCCAAGCCACTTCCAGCTTTTAAAAAAAAAAGAATACATTGCTTCCCAGTGCATATGCGCATGACCGCTGAAGTGAATGGGAAAAAAGAAACCCAAACCGAGGGGAGGGGATGGTGCGCTACAGTCGTCTGTAAGCCAATAACCCGTAAGCCAATAACCAGCATGACATCACTTCCAGGAAAATCCAGAAATGACATTAGTCCTCTCTATGAATCGCCAAGAAACCTCTGTGGTTTCACCATAGAGTTTCTGGCAGTTGCTAGAGAGACACGATGTCACTTCTGAGTTTTTCTGGAAGTAATGTCATGTCATTGCTGCCAGCAGGGGTGGAATTCTAGCAGGAGCTCCTTTGCATATTAGGCCACATACCCCTGATGTAGCCAATCCTCTGAGGGCTTACAAAAAAGAGCCTTGTAAGCTCTTGGAGGGTTGGCTACATCAGGGGTGTGTGGCCTAATATGCAAAGGAGCTCTTGCTAGAATTCCACCCCTGGCTGCCAGTGATTTATTTATTTTTTTCCCTTTGCTGGCATGCCAGCGGACAAGGCCTACTGGGGGCTGGGAGATGTCCTGCCTCTACTGGATACATATGGCAGGGCAACACTAGGTGTGGCTAAGGCCCAACAACTATTTGGGTCTTAGGTACCAGTTCATCCTATAGGAACCTGTAAGCCAATAACCGGAAGCCGTATTTCAAGATCTATGCAAACACACAGATTTATTGTTGTCTTTCCTTGATTCTTGGGCCACAAGCTAGCTACCTCGGGTGTGGTGGATTCATTCAGCCTATCTCAGTAGCACTTCCTGTGGACAATGTACGGCCCGTGCTCATGATACTGTTCCTTTCTAACCCAACACGGCTGGAAGTTTTTCAGGGAAGCTAGAACAGAGCCTCCAGTCCAGACAGAGTACTTTCTCAGTGGGATGGCCGTGACTTTCACTTTTGTGTTGGTCTGGAGATTGTTCATAAGCTCCTGGGTAAATCTCTTTTCGAGGCCTTCGAAGAGAGAGGACCCTCCACACAACATGATGTTTTCGTACATTTCCTTTCGGGTCTCTTCCGGGACCTTCCTCAGACTTCTTTGGGCCATACCATGGATTCCTACAAGATTGAGGCCGGGCATATGAGGAGGGTTAAACAACATCTCTGGGCACTGAAAACGCTCTTTCCCCAAACTTATAACATGTCCATCTGGTAATTGATAATCCACAATGTATTCCCTTTTGGGACTATTCCACTCACTCTCAAAATCTAGGGCTACGTAACAACACTTGTGTTTGATGTCCTCCACAATGTCTAGCTTCCTCTCATCTAAGTAATGCCCCGTGTCCTTTAGGAGGTCCATCAAGAAAGATGTCATATTGGACCCAGCAATGTCCATCCTTTCTATGGCATGTGGCAAGTTGTACCCCTGATGGACTGGCACTGTATGCGTCACTGCATAGCCAGTGTCAACCACTAAGCCGCTGATTTTGCCATGGGCATACACTGACAGCACAGACTGATATGCCACATACATTCCCGGTGAGTTGAGGGACTCAAAGACAACCTCCACCAACTTCTCTCTGTTTGTCGTTGGGCATAGTGGAGGATCGGACATTAATAGCGCATGGTCTTCAGGGGCAACTCTGAGCTCATTGTAGAAGAGGTGTCTCCAAAGGACTTCTGCTGCATCCCAGTCTATGATTATGCCATGTCTTACCGGTACAATAATATCGACGTCAGGCTCCAATCTCGCTCGCTCTCCAACAAACGTATCTGGTCTATCTCTTCTAGTCCTCATGGACTTCTCCGTAGGGTGTCCAACCAAGGTCCCAACGACAGACTGGGGAGTTTGTTGACCAGCAAATCCAGCTTTGCATGTCCCAGTGCCAGTTTCTATCACAACAGCTCCTGTCTTGACAACCGGACGCCCCCTGTCTGGAGTTCTCGATCTCGCCCTTGTGGAACTTCTTTCATTTGAAGTTGCTCTGGACCTGGTTGACTTGGTAGAACCTGCATATCCAGGAGAGGTTATTCTTACAGGTCCTGGGCTTACTGTTCTTGATCCTGGCCTTGATCCTGGACTCTTTGATCGAGAAGACCCCCAGCTCCTTGTCCGCGAAGGCCCTGGACTGGCTGACCTGGCATTTCTGAATGACATTTCCAATGGACTCCAAAGATTACCTTCTACAGGATCAACCAGCGAGCTGCATAAACAGTCTAGTGAGGACTGGGCCAGCTGCTTTTGGCGTCACAAAAAGAACTGTGATATCACACCAGCATCTTAAGTGAATTTGAATAAACAAGATAATCAGGATTATGACATTTTCTCCAACCACCACCTTGGAAATTGGGTCAGTCCATTTCTTTGCTTTCTATTCTGCCTGATGGCCTTGGAGTGTTCTGTAGAAACAATGGGCTTAAGAACATGGAACCTTCAGGCTGAATGGAAGCCCACGAGTCATCCAGAGGCCATCTATCCTAGCCATTTTCAAATTGGGCTCCACACTGAGGAGAAGAAGAAAAAGAAGAAGAAGAATTGCAGATTTATACCCCGCCCTTCTCTCTGAATCAGAGACTCAGAGTGACTCTCTCCTTTATCTTCTTCCCCCACAACAGACACCCAGTGAGGTGGGTGGGGCTGAGAGGGCTCTCACAGCAGCTGCCCTTTCAAGGACAGCTCTGCTAGAGCTAGAGCTGACCCAAGGCCATTCCAGCAGCTGCAAGGGGAGGGGTGGGGAATCAAACCCGGTTCTCCCAGATAAGAGTCTGCGCACTTCACCACTGCACCAAACTGGCTCTCCTGGAAAACAGCAGATGGGTGTTCTAGTTTGGAATAATATGGTATATGGTCACCTTATAATGAATCAGACCCTTGAGCTCAGTGGCATTTACTTCAGGTGGCAATAGCTCTCTGTGGTCTCCAGCAAGAGACTGGACTTTTCCCAACTTGTGATCTTGTCATTGAAAATAGCAGGAATCAATGCTGCGATTTTCTGAGCGAAAAGCAGGGGCTTGAATGCAGGCCTCATTTTGGGCAGGAGCTCATAGGGGAGGAGCTTCGGAACCTCTAAATCAGGGGTGTCAAACATGCAGTTTGGGGGCCGGATCAGGTCCCGAGAGGATTGCTATCAGGCCCCCGAGCAACTGGCTGTCATCTGCTTCCTTCTCCCTCTCTTGCTGCCTTCTGCATCACAGCTGGCTTTGCAAGGCTTGCTCAATTGCACAGGAGCTACAGAGCAAAACTTTTTTTCTCCACTGGCTGAGGCTCCTCCCTTGGGGAGGAAGGGGGAAGGAATAGCTTGCTTTGCCAGGCTCTCTCAATCACACAGCAGAACTACTGAGCCAAGCCTCTCTTCCTTCTATTGGCTGAGGCTTCTCCCCCTCCCCCAGTCCCCCGGGGAAGGAATGAAGGAAAGAGCCAGAGCTTCCTTCAACCAGTTCCCTGGATCCCATGGGAGAAATACAAAGAAAGCATATTTAAAACCGATGAGTGCTAATGTTTTAAGCATGTTTTAAGTTTTTTGAAAAATATATATTTGTGTTTGTGTTCTTTATAACATTCCATTGTTCAAACCCTCTGTGAGAATTTTGTTGAACTCTAAGACAAACTTTCTAATACTTCCCCCCCCACACACAAAAATGGGGAAATAACCTAAACATATAAAGTAGACAGATGGAAATCTTCCTCATGCCACTGTGGCCACAGAGGAGAAAGTAATTGAAAAAGTATGAAGGGAGTAAGGTTTCATGATGACAATTCTAATTCCAGAAGCATTTGAAGGTAGATGCTGAGCTGATAGAATTGAGTACACCTTCCGGTGATGTCAGGGTTGTGTGGCAGATGCCAATGAGTTAGCAAATGATTTGTACTAAGGAGCTCCAGCATTTCAGGGAAAGACAGTGGCTCAGTGGTAGAGCATCTGCTTGAGAAACAGAAGGTCCCAGGTTCAATCCCCGGCATCTCCAACTCAAAAGGATCCAGGTGATGGAGATGGAGATGGAGGGACGGTGGCTCAGTGGTAGAGCATCTGCTTGAGAAACAGAAGGTCCCAGGTTCAATCCCCGGCATCTCCAACTCAAAAGGGTCCAGGCAGTAGGTGATGGAGATGGAGGGACGGTGGCTCAGTGGTGGAGTATCTGCTTGGAAAGCAGAAGGTCCCAGGTTCAATCCCCGGCATCTCCAACTCAAAAGGCTCCAGGCAGTAGGTGATGGAGATGGAGGGACGGTGGCTCAGTGGTAGAGCATCTGCTTGGAAAGCAGAAGGTCGCAGGTTCAATCCCCGGCATCTCCAATTCAAAAGGATCCAGGCGATGGAGATGGAGATGGAGGGATGGTGGCTGAGTGGTAGAGCATCTGCTTGGGAAGCAGAAGGTCGCAGGTTCAATCCCCGGCATCTCCAACTCAAAAGGGCCCAGAAAGTAGGTGAAGGAGATGGAGAGACGATGGCTCAGTGGTAGAGCATCTGCTTGGGAAGCAGAAGGCCTCAGGTTCAATCCCCAGCATCTCCAACTCAAAAGGGCCCAGGCAGTAGGTGATGGAGATGGAGGGACGGTGGCTCAGTGGTAGAGCCTCTGCTTGGGAAGCAGAAGGTCCCAGGTTCAATCCCCGGCATCTCCAAATCAAAAGGGCCCAGGCAGTAGGTGATGGAGATGGAGGGACGGTGGCTCAGTGGTAGAGCCTCTGCTTGGGAAGCAGAAGGTCCCAGGTTCAATCCCCGGCATCTCCAAATCAAAAGGGCCCAGGCAGTAGGTGATGGAGATGGAGGGACGGTGGCTCAGTGGTAGAGCCTCTGCTTGGGAAGCAGAAGGTCCCAGGTTCAATCCCCGGCATTTCCAACTCAAAAGGGCCCAGACAGTAGGTGAAGGAGATGGAGAGACGGTGGCTCAGTGGTAGAGCATCTGCTTGGGAAGCAGAAGGCCTCAGGTTCAATCCCCGGCATCTCCAACTCAAAAGGGCCCAGACAGTAGGTGAAGGAGATGGAGGGACGGTGGCTCAGTGGTAGAGCATCTGCTTGGGAAGCAGAAAGTCCCAGGTTCACTCCTCGGCATCTCCAACTCAAAAGGGCCCAGGCAGTAGGTGATGGAGATGGAGGGACGGTGGCTCAATGGTAGAGCATCTGCTTGGGAAGAAGAAGGTCGCAGGTTCAATCCCTGGCATCTCCAACTCAAAAGAGTCCAGGCAAGTAGGCGTGAAAAACCTTAGCTTGAGACCCTGGAGAGCCACTGCCAGTCTAAGACTTTGAGGGACTGAGGGTCTGATTCAGTATAAGGTAAAGTCCCCTGTGCAAGCACCAGTGGTTTTCAACTCTGGGGTGACGTTGCTTTCACAACATTTTCACGGCAGACTTTTTATGGGGTGGTTTGCCATTGCCTTCCCCAGTCATCAACGCTCCCCCCCCTCCCAGCAAGCTGGATACTCATTTGACCGACCTCGGAAGGATGGAAGGCTGAGTCAACCTGGAGCCGGCGACCTGAACCCAGCTTCAGCTGGGATCGAACTCAGGTCATGAGCAGAGGGCTCCGACTGCAGTACTGCAGCTTTACCACTCTGCGCCACGGGGCTCTTGATTCCATATAAGGCAGCTTCATTTGTTCATATGTTCATCTCCATGAATGTTTCTGCTCCCGTTAAATCCTTCAGAGCTGGTGGCCATAACTACATCCCGTGGCAGCAAATTCCATGATTTAGCTATACGCTATAACCCTGGGTGTCTTGAATCTCCTTCTCTGGCTTCAATGGATTACCCAAAGTTCTAGTGTTATTGGAGAGGGAGAAAACCTTCCCCGACCGCTCTGTCCATACCATGCAGCTCCTGTATCCTTGATTCAGAAGATTCTGACCACCTTTAGCCACAAATTAAACTATTGGCATCTGCCTTAAATTTTTATTGCCATCTTTTCTCTGGGTGCTTCTGTATTGTTTTTTCCCATTGGTTCTGTCCTCAGAACTGTATTTTTTTTAAGCCCTAAAATAACGATATAATACCATGGTATTGTAAAGATAGTTTAAGCAGGTTCTCTGAATTCCCAGGTTCATTCTTTTTACAAGTCTCTATCCTTTTCTCCAGGCCTCCTGAATCTTTCCGAAGGTCCCCCCTCCTCCTCCCCACCTACCTTCTCCATTGAATAGGAGGTGCAGCTGCATAACAATCCCTGGATGAGCTCCACCAACTATTTTTCCACAAAGCAGCCCCTGTTCTTCTCTGTTGGAGATATAAGGAGTAACTCTGGAGTAATTCAAATATGTGGAAAAGGTCTCTGTTCTAAGGTTGCTTCCAAAATCTTCCCTGACAGGAACTTCCCTTGGAAAATGCTCTTCTGATCCAAGTTACTCTTGTCTAAGAACTGAAGTGCATGAGCTGTGTGCCAGAGTTTTTCTTTTTTTGGGGGGGGAGGGGAAAATACACATTTGGCAGCTCCGTGGCACAGAGTGTTAAAGCTGCAGTACCACAGTCCGAGCTCTCTGCACGTGACCTGAGTTCGATCCTGGCAGAAGCTGGTTCAGGTAGCTGGCTCAAGGTTGACGCAGCCTTCCATCCCTCTGAGGTCGGTAAAAGGAGTACCCCGCTTGCTGGGGGGAAAGTGTAGAGCAGGGGTGTCAAACTCATTTGTTATGAGGGCCGAATCTGACATAAATGAGACCTTGGCATGCCAGGCCGTGTCAGACCGGGCCATGTGTGTACCTATTTAAGATTAGATAGTAGGGATCTAAACTTTCTAAAGGACATGGACAAATATAATGAAAGATTTTTTTAAAAACTTAAACCATGCTTAAAATATGAGCAATCATTGGCCTTAAAGGTGCTTTCTTTGTATCTCTCCCTGGGATCCAGGGAACTGGGCAAAGGAGGCTCAGGCTCTTTCCTTCTTTCCCCAGGAGGGGGAGGAGCCTCAGCCAATAGAAGGAAGAGAGGTTTGGCTCAGTAGCTCTGCTGTGTGATTGTGATAACCTGGCAATGGAAGCTCTTCCTTGCCCCCTTCCTCCCCAAGGGAGGAGCCTCAGCCAATGGAGAAAATAGAGGTTTCACTCTGTAGCTCCTATGTGATGGAGCAAGCCTTGCAAAACAAGCTGTGACACAGATGGAAGCAAGAGTGAGGGAGAAGGAAGCAGACGACAGCCAATTGCTCGGGGGCCTGATAGGAGCCCTCTGGGGGCCTGATTCGGCCCCCAGGCCAGCTGCTTGACACCCTTGGTGTAGAGGACTGGGGAAGGCAATGGCAAACCACCCCATAAAAAGTCTGCCATGAAAACGTCGAGATGCGACGTCACCCAAGTTGGAAATGACGACTACCTGGTGAGAGCCAGTTTGGTGTAGTGGTTAAGTGCGCAGACTCTTATCTGGGAGAACCGGGTTTGATTCCCCACTCCTCCACTTGCAGCTGCTGGAATGGCCTTGGGTCAGCCAGCGCTCTGACAGAGGTTGTTCTTGAAAGGGCAGCTGCTGTGAGAGCCCTCTCAGCCCACCCACCTCACAGGGTGTCTGTTGCGGGGGAGGGAGATAAAGGAGATTGCAAGCCGCTCTGCGACTCTGAGTGGAGGGTGGAATATAAATCCAATTTCTTCTTCTTCTTCTTCTTCTTCTTCTTCTTCTTCTTCTTCTTCTTCTTCTTCTTCTTCTTCTTCTTCTTCTTCTTCTTCTTCTTCTTCTTCTTCCCCTTTTTAAATATACATTTGAAAAGTATTATAGAAGCATGAATTGCAGGTTAAGAAATCTACAACATATATATATATCAACAGCAGTAAGAAATCTACAGCACATATATATTAACAGAGAGCCAGTTTGGTGTAGTGGTTAACTGCATGGACTCTTATCTGGGAGAACTGAGTTTGATTCCCCGCTCCTCCACTTGCACCTGCTGGAATGGCCTTGGGTCAGCCATAGCTCTGGCAGAGGTTGTCCTTGGAAGGGCAGCTGCTGGGACAGCCCTTTCAGCCCCACCCACCTCACAGGGTGTCTGTTGTGGGGGGAGAAGATAAAGGAGATTGTGAGCAGCT
The DNA here is from genome assembly GCF_032191835.1 of Heteronotia binoei. Taxonomy (NCBI): domain Eukaryota; kingdom Metazoa; phylum Chordata; class Lepidosauria; order Squamata; family Gekkonidae; genus Heteronotia; species Heteronotia binoei. The sequence continues at coordinate 199,029,704 of NC_083224.1, read as the reverse complement.
CTGAGTCTCTGATTCATAGAGAAGGGCGGGATATAAATCTGCAATTCTTTTATCTTCTTCAATGACATATGCATAATGTGAACACAGAATATTTCCCAAGGCCTTTAAATGGTAAGATTTTAGAAGAGCATCTCTACAGTACTTAGAAAAATCTCCACAGACCCTGATGGAGATTGGTTTGTAAAAAGTGGGGAAGGAGGGGAACTTCTCCTTCTTGGGCTTTCTGTGGCAACGTTTGCAAACTTTGATGCGCTATCAAATCCCCAAGCGTACAGAATGCTCCAACTCAAAGAGAACAGAGCTGCAGAAACCTGCTCAGACTGGTTATCACTATCAGAAGTTATGCAGCAGGGGTGACCAACAGTAGCTCTCCAGCATGGCCAATGGCTGGGGCTGATGGGAGTTGTAGGCAAAAACGTCTGGAGAGCTACTGTTGGCCACCCCTGTTATACAGGATTAGTATAATGGCAACGTTGCCTTGAGCTGACCAGCAGAGGGCAGAGAAACTCAAACATCTGCAGGCTGAACAAAGCAAGAGTCAAGTCCACCTTTAAGACCAAAGTTTTTATTCAGAATGTAAGCTTTCATGTGCTCTAAGCACACTTCATCGGACAATAATATGGATTGGCAAGTTTGCCGCTGTCTGATGAAGTGTGCTTAGAGCACACGAAAGCTAGGCTGAATTTAGGTGCATCTAGTCCAGAGCCTCAGAGCGGCCAACAATCTCCTTTCCCTTCCTCCCCAGGCCCTTTCAAGGACAACTCCTGCAAGAGCCATGGCTGACCCAAGGCCATTCCAGCAGCTGCAAGTGGAGGAGTGGGGAATCAAACCTGATCCGAGCACTTAACCACTACCCCGAACTGGGTTCAAGACGCTATTGTGATTTCAGCGCAGCTCTTCTTTATTCAGAACAGGCTAGCCGCACCTATATACACAAAACCCACCCCCAAAACACACCCAGAATACAACGCACCAATAGGAAAACAGGCGCTTGGAACCTTTATTTGCATGAGTGTCATATGATGGATGTTACCTGATTGGCTGGCTCGGCAAAGGCAGCCAATCGGAAAGTAGCTGCAAGGAGCCTCTCAAGGCATGAGAACCAACGTTCCCTCTAAGCTGCAGATTCTTGTGAACAAAAATTCTACTTTGTGAGCTACTGGCATTAAAGTGGTGAGCTAGTGCATAAATGAAGTGCGCTCCGGGGTCATCCTTCCTGAGCTAAGACAAATATGTGTGAGCCGGAGGCTAAAAATCTGTGAGCTAGCTCACGCTAACTCAGCTTAGTGAGAACACTGATGAGAACTCTGCCACACACAACGGACTCCACTTCTAAAGCAACGAGCCAGTCACTCAGAGCTCCAGAATTATAATATAGTGCAGAGGTGGCCAACGGTAGCTCTCCAGATGTTTTTACCTACAACTCCCATCAGCCCCAGCCAGCATGCTGTAGGCAAAAAACATCTGGAGAGCTACCGTTGGCCACCCCTGATATAGTGGGTTCAATGCAGAGAAGATACGCAGTTGCAGTGATCATACCTCTCTTTATTAAGTTACAGCATGGTAACCGCTGAACTAGAAGACTGCTGAACTGGGCCAATGTGAATGATCCAATGGTGTTCTAGGGCGGGATCCTTGAACTGTATATAGTTGGCCCCAGGGTTCTTTTTCTAGCAGGATCTCCTCTGCATATTAGGCCACGCCCCCCTGATGTAGCCAATCCTCCAAAAGCTTAGAGGGCTCTAATTACAGGGCCTATTGTAAGCTCCAGGAGGATTGGCTACATCAGGGGGGGCGTGGCCTAATACGCAGAGGAGCTCCTGCTAGAAAAAGAGCCCTGGGGCCAACTATATACAGTTCAAGGATCCCGCGCTAGAACACCATTGGATCATTCGAACCAGCAGGGGGCCTCTGATTGGGCCAGGGCAGCAGGGATCTGGATCCTAGTGCCCATCGTTCTTGAGTCCCCAAGCTTACTGCTCTAATGAGCCAGGCAGGAACACACACAAGTCGTCTTCGCTTTGGTCCTCATATACAACAAGAATCTTGAGAGATATGGAGGAAAAAAAATTAAACATCCCTACTTTGGACCACACAGGCTTCATTTTAAAGTATGTGGTTTCTGTTTATTTACTTATATTATAAGAAATCTCATAGATAAGAATTAAAAACTCACACCACCAGATCCATCCCTGATCTTTTATTTTGGAATCCAGCTATAAGCTGCCCTGGTAAATGTTTGAGAAGAAATTCCTGTCTCAAGTATTCAATTTCAGCAATATTAGTATTAAAAGACGGTGAAAAGTCATAGAATCATACAGCAGGAAGGGACCTCCAGGGTCATCTAGTCCAACCCCCTGCACAATGCAGGAAACTCACAAATACCTCCCCCTAAATTCACAGGATCCTCATTGCTGTCAGATGGCCATCTAGCCTCTGTTTAGAATCCTCCAAGGAAGGAGAGCCCACCACCTCCCGAGGAAGCCTGTTCCACTGAGGAACCCCTCTAACGGTCAGGAAGTTCTACCTAATGTTGAGCTGGAAACTCTTCTGATTTAATTTCAACCCATTGGTTCTGGTCCGACCTTCTGGGGCCACAGAACACAATTCCACAGAAAATGATTAACTCATAGCCTTAAGTAATAATAAAAACATTATCTCTCTTAACAAGCAACATAATTTCAGCGACAATTCAAAGCACAGGGTTCGAAGTGCTGTAAATTTCCAACTTCCTTCCGAGGTGGCCTCCTAATCTCTCCTCCTCCATCTCAGGGGTGGGGGGGGTCATCTCTCCAGGCAGCTTCTGCAAGCATAAAAAGGGCGCTCCGAATTCCACAGAGCACTAATAAATAAATAAAGATTAATCTCCAGGCAGTCTTCTTCGGAACACAGACATCGGGCTGAGGTCGACGCCAGTCGGCAAGAGTCCAAGACCTGATTCCCACCCCCACCCTCCCTCCGGTCTTCCAAGCCAATTTGGATGAAGAAGAGAATTGTAATCAACCCAGCTGTGGTAAACATCTGTTTCTTTCGGAGGGGAGGGGTTGCTCACAAAGAGGTTGTTCGGTTTGGCCTTCGGAGTCAAGTCTCTACAGTTCACATCAGTGGACTTTTTGCATGTCTAGGTGTGGGTAGTAGATCCCCAAAATGTTCCGCTGGACCTGGTACTCGCCTGCTTTTCTCCTCAGACAGAAGGCAATCTGATGATTGGAAACAGAATAGAGGTGGGGGAGAAGAAGATATTGGATTTATATCCAACCCTATACTCTGAATCTCAAGGAGATCTACAATCTCCTTTCCCTTCTCCCACCCACAACATAAACCCCGTTGGGTAGGTGGGGCTCAGAGAGCTCTCCCAGAAGCTGCCCTTTCAAGGACAGTCTCAGAGCAGCCTACAATCTCCTTTCCCTTCCTCCCCCACAACAGACACCCTGTGAGGCAGGTGGGTGGGGCTGAGAGGTCTCTCACAGCAGCTGCCCTTTCAAGGACAGAACCTCAGAGAGGCCTACAATCTCCTTTCCCTTCCTCCCCCACAACAGACACCCTGTGAGGCAAGTGGGTGGGGCTGAGAGGTCTCTCATAGCAGCTGCCCTTTCAAGGACAGAGTCTAAGAGGGGCCTATAATCTCCTTTCCCTTCCTTCCCCAAAACAGACACCCTGTGAGGAGGGTGGGGCTGAGAGGGCTCTCACAGCATCTGCCCTTTCAAGGACAACCTCTGCCAGAGCTATGGCTGACCCAAGGCCGTTCCAGCAGGTGCAAGTAGAGGAGTTGGGAATCAAACCTGGTTCTCCCAGATAAGGGTCTGCACACTTAACCACTACACCAAACTGGCTATTAGCTCTCAAAGATTTTAGTACCCCTATGACCTCTGGATGGCCTAGGCTAGCCAAATCTCACCAGATCTCAAAAGCTAAACAGGATCAGCCCTGGTTGGGGGCCAGCTGGGAGACCACCAAAGAATAGGGTTGCCAAGTCCAATTCAAGAAATATCTGGGGACTTTGGAGCCAGGAGACATTAGGGGTGCAGCCAAGATCAAGGCTGTGACAAGCATAATTGAACTCCAAAGGGAGTTCTGGCCATCACATTTAAAGGGACGGCACACCTTTTCAATTCCTTCCTTCCATAGGCAATAATGAAGGATAGGGGCACCTTCTTTTGAGGCTCATAGAATTGGACCCCCGGTCCAATCATTTTGAAACTTGGGGGGTGTTTTGGGGAGAGGCACTAGATGCTATACTGAAAATCTGGTGCCTCTACCCCAAAAAACAACCCCCCCAGAGCCCCAGATACCCACAGATCAATTCTTTATGATTTTCTATGGGAATAAATCTCCATTGGGAATGATAGAGTTCCCAGCAGACATTTCCCTCCCCTCCCCCCGTTTTCTGACGACCCTGAAGCGGGGGGAGAGTCTCCAAACCAGGGGATCCCCAGCCCCCACCTGGGGACTGGCAACCCTACCAAAGAAGGCCAAGGCTGCTAAATAAAGGCCGGCAATGGCAAACCACCACATTATTTATTTAATCCAGTTTATTGGGCTGCCTGTTGCTGCAAGCAGGTTTCAGAGCAGCTCACAACAAAAATAGGGACAACAAATCATTCATATTAAAACCAACATTAAAAGCCTGAAACATTTCAAGAGACAGAACAGGAGTGGCCAAATTTGCTTAACATAAGAGCCACATCGAATATTGGTCAGATGTTTGAGAGACGGCAAGACATGAACGTCTGATGTTTGAGAACAGGAGGGAAGGAAAGAAGGAGGGAAGGAAGGAAGGAAGATAGATGGGGAGGGAGAGGTGGAAAGAAAGCAACTTTAACTTTAAATGCATTTTTCCAAACTGCCAGCTAGCTTGGCTTGGAGAAGTGGTTTAAAGAGACAAACGCCTTCTCCAAGTTGGCTGATGGAGTCATAAAGTTGGTTTCTCTGATTCTCTGATTCTAGCGTAGAAAGTCAGTTTGGGGATAGAGTTAAACCAGGATTAAAGCTCTAGTGTGAAATATTTGTATGAAAGAGACACATGTGGCTCCCGAGTTGCAGTTTGGCCACCCCTGAGATTAGGGTTGCCAAGTCCAATTCAAGAAATATCTGGGGACTTTGGAGGTGGAGCCAGGAGACTTTGGGGATGGAGCCAGGAGACATTAGGGGTGGAGTCAAGACCAAGGCTGTGACAAGCATAATTGAACTCCAAAGGGAGTTCTGGCCATCACATTTAAAGGGACGGCACACCTTTTCAATGCCTTCTTTCCATAGGAAATAATGAAGGATAGGGGCACCTTCTTTTGGGGCTCATAGAATTGGACCCTCTGGTCCAATCTTTTTGAAACTTGGGGGGTATTTTGGGGAGAGGCACTAGATGCTATACTGAAAATTTGGTGCCTCTACCCCAAAAAACAGCCCCCCCCAGAGCCCCAGATACCAGCAGATCAATTCTCCATGATTTTCTATGGGAATAAATCTCCATAGGGAATAACAGAGTTCCCAGCAGACATTTCCCTCCCCCCCCCGCCCCCACTTTCTGACGACCCTGAAGCGGGGGGAGGGTCTCCAAACCGGGGGATCCCCTGCCCCCACCTAGGGATTGGCAACCCTACCTGAGATAGAACAATACACTTTCCAATATGGTGGGAAAAAATCCCAGTTTCTGCAGACCTCCTAGGAAGGAGGGGGATTATGGAGGGCGGGAGTATGAGAGTGCCAGGTTTATGCTCTCCCATCAATGTCCTCAACCAAAGGCCTGGTGGAACATTTCTGCCTTGCCTGCCCTGCGGAAGAGTAATAACTCCCACAAGGCATGGATGTTCTCCGGCAAAGAGTTCCACCAGGCAGGGGCCAAGGCCAGCTGGATTTCTCTTGGGCAGAAGACCACCAGTAAGTTCTGATTTTCTGAATGTAATCTTCTTCTGAGTGTTCCTTTGACACCAGCACTTTGTGCTTGCCTCAATGTGTGAATTGTGATTGTATCGCTAGTCCCTCCAATACGCATATGCCTGACGAAGCTCGCAGGGAAATGGCTTATTTACCGGTGTGCCGTTGCGCTATTCTTTCTGAGGTGACTGGGACTTTTGGACTTTTGAACTGGTGCATCCTTTCTGTCTACGGAGTCAACGGAATCAGCTCCTGTTTTGTTTCGTGTGAGCAACAAAAGACGGAACGGCTGCTCCGTATAAAGGGAGCAAGTGGCTTGCGTGGATCATCGATTGTGTATGTGCTGTTGAGCTCGGGTTTTGCGTTCGAGTCAGCAATGTACGAATTATATGAATCGTAACTTTATATATTGATATTTTAAAGGAAACATATTATAGGCTTCATATTGATTTTTCAAAAATATATAAAAAAACATTTGCAGCAATTGGCCGTCAGGCCCAGCCTGAGCCCTTCTGATGCCCTAGACAGCACAGCTTTACCCGCCCCTCAGTCCCCGCACCTGTAGGTGCGTGCACTACTCGCGAGTAGGCAGCAGGTGTGGGTGTTTTGAAGAGACCTCTTTCTTCGGAAGAAACTTCCTCCAGAGGTCTCTTCAAAACACCCACAGACCTCAAAGCTGATATGGCTGGGTGTCCTCATGGCAAGTGGGGGTGGGGGGGTGGGCCCTACACCTTCTGCCTACTCGTGAGTAGCGGCGAGCTTCTCGGGCCGAGCAGGAGCTGGCAGCTGAGGCAGGGTGAGCTTGGGGGGGACAGGAGGGAGGGAGCTGGCTGTGGGGGTGGCAGGGCAAGCTTCAGGGGGGGTGGAAGCGTGGCAGGTGGGAGGGAGCTGGTGCCAGGGGGGAAGGCAAATTAGGCTGTTGTGTTGGGCACCGGGGGGGGGGGGGAGCTCGATTCGGTGCCCCCTCACTCCAGGTGCCCTAGGCAACTGCCTAGTTTGCCTAGTGAGAGAGCCGGCCCTGTTGGCCGTGAGCTTTTGCTTTTGGTTCTACTGCTTTGGCACGGCTTCTTTGTGTGTATTGGCTCTGTCTAGAGACGGCAAGGGAGATTGTTTTTCCAAAATCACAACTTTGGAAGAACAAGTCAGGTCAGCCCCTCGTGTGCAAATTCCACCCTCCTTTGAAATGGTTCTGGGGAAATAGAAGACCCCCCGCCCCATAACAGATGCGCCTTGTGGTAGGGCAGGGAACCCCTACTATAAATGAATAGGCCCCCATAAGGTTGCCAAGTCCAATTCAAGAAATAGCTGAGGACTTTGGGGGTGGAGCCAGGAGACTTTGGGGGTGGAGCCAGGCGCAAGGGTGTGACAAGCATAATTAAACTCCAAAGGGAGTTCTGGCCATAACCTTTAAAGGGACCGCACACCTTTTAAATGCCTTCCCTCCATTGGAAATAATGAAGGATAAGGGCACCATCTTTGGGAGCTCATAGAATTGGACCCCGTGGTCCAATCTTTTGGAAACTTGGAGGATATTTTATCGAGAGACACTGGATGCTGTGCTGAAAATCTGGTACCCCTATCTCAAAAAACAGGTCCCCTAGAGCCCCAGATACCCATGGATCAATTTTCCATTATACCCTATGGGAATCGGCCTCCATAGGGAAGAATAGAGTGCCCAGCAGACATTTCCCTCCTCCCCCTCACTTTCTGATGACCCTGAAGTGGGGGGAGGGCCTCCAAACTGGGGAGTCCTCTGCCCCCACCTGGGGATTGGCAACCCTAGGCCCCAAGGAAGCACCTGCATTGGAAAACCCTCATCGCCTCCCCCCCTCCATGTCTTCAAGCTTCATGTGAACTTACCAAGAAGCACAAAAGGAAGATGAGAATGAGGCCCAGAAGGACAGACAGACATATGAGGATGATCACCCAGAAGGGGAGCTCTGGAAAGACAGGAAGGACCTTGTCACATGAGACCTCTTGAACACTGACCGATTTGGTCATGCTTAGGAAAGTGATGTTTTACAATCAAATGCATGAAAGAACATAAGAAAAGTCCTGCTGGATCAAACCATCTAGTCCAGCATCCCATCTCACACAGGTCAAGAGTCTACCCCCCAAATTGTATCTCTTGCCATAAAACAACAGGCTGTTGTTAACCCAAGGACTGAAAGTATTCTGTAACTGTTGAATGAGACAGTCTGTATTCTAATCTAAGAAGTATAACTTCTGTTCTGCTTCGCATAACTTTCACTTTCCCTAATAGGCGCCTCCCCAGCAGTTATTTCTGCAGCTTGTTCGCATGGCAACCAAGATCGCGCTGGAGGAGACCCTGGATTGTCGTGGGGGGGAAGGGAAATGTAGAATGCCCGCCAAATGTATTTGCCGCTTCGCTTGAATTGATAATGGTCCACCGAGGGTATATAGGTGCCACCTATAGCCCGATGCTTCAGTTTCAGTAACGTCTTGTATTGCTCTAAGATGCTTGGGAATAAACGTCTGAGTTAACCCTTTGCACGTTCCTTCACTCTGGGGCCTGACAACACAGTGGCCAACCAGTTCCTCTGGAGAGCCAGCAACAGGGCATAGAGACTGAGGTCTTCATAAGGACATCACAAGAGCCCTATTGGATCGGACCAGTGAGGGTCCATCTAGTCCAGCATCCTGCCTCACACAGTGGCTAACCAGTTCCTCTGGAGGGCCAACAACAGGGCAGAGAGGCTGAGGCCTTCATAAGAACATCAGAAGAGCCCTGCTGGATCAGACCAATGGTCCATCAAGTCCAGCATCCTGTCTCACACAGACGCCAACCAGTTCCTCTGGAGGGCCAACAACAGGGCAGAGAGGCTGAGGCCTTCATAAGAACATCAGAAGAGCCCTGCTGGATCAGACCAATGGTCCATCAAGTCCATCATCCCGTCTCACACAGGGGCCAAACAGTTCCTCTAGAGGGCCAACAACAGGGCATAGAGACTGAGGTCTTCATAAGGACATCACAAGAGCCCTATTGGATTGGACCAGTGAGGGTCCATCTAGTCCAGCATCCTGCCTCACACAGTGGCTAACCAGTTCCTCTGGAGGGCCAACAACAGGGCACAGAGGCTGAGGTCTTCATAAGGACATCACAAGAGCCCTATTGGATTGGACCAGTGGTCCATCTAGTCCAGCCTCCTGTCTCACACATTGGCCAACCAGTTCCTCTGGACAACTAACAGTTCCAACCAGTTCCTCTGGCCAACCAGTTCCTCTGGACAACTAACAGCAGAGCACAGAGGCTGAGGCCTTCCCCTGATGTTGACTCCTGGCTCTGGGATTTAGAGGTTTAATGCCTCTGAATGTTGAGGTTACCTTTAGCTACCATGGCTAGTAGCCACTGACAGATCTGTTGTCCATTAATTTGTCTGATCCCCTTTTAAAGCTGTCTATGCTTGGGGCTGTCACTATGCCACCCCGTGGAAGAGGAAAAGGTCTTTGCCTGACTCTTGTAGCATGTATTTTGTTCAGGAAATAACCCATAGTTTAAGCACTGAAGCAACCAGCATTATGCTGTACCCATAATGCAACAATATTGACTCGTTCATTCATGGATGACCTTACCTTCTTGAGGGGTTACAGTAGTAACTTCTGAGGGATACCCTGGGGAAATATAAAAGAGAATCAGTCTGGTAGAACAAAGGAACAAGGCCAATTCCAATATTCCCATCAATGTGTGGTATGTATACTTGACATATCTAGCTTCTAGGTGAGACCGAATTTTGAAATGTAGTCTGAATAGCCTTGGGCTGCCATGCTCCCAGGCCAGGTGGAGGTTCTCCTGCCCTGGAGGTTCCCGGTCCAGGGGGGGGAATCCTCCCCTGATATCGTGATGATGTCACTTGGAAGTGACTTTATCACGCCAACGATGTTGAGTGCTGGCTGCTCTAGGAGAATCTGGGAAAACTCTATGGTTTTCCTGGATGCTCTAGCAATGTGGGAGGGAAAACTCAATGGTACCATATAGTTTTCATATGGTATCATAGAGTTTTCCTCCCAAAATGCTAGAGCGTCTGGAAAAACCATAGAGTTTTCCCAGATGCTCCTAGAGCAGCCAGAGCAAAGACATTGGAGGAGGATCCCCCCCCCCGGCAGACCCCGTTTTGATTTTGCCTTGATTAGTCCTTGGGTGGGAGACCACCGAAGAAGTCCTGGGTTGCTTGCTATGCAGAGGCAAGTTACGGCAAACCACCTCTGTTAGTCTCTTGCTCTGAAAACCCCTCTGGGGCCACCATGGATATGGCTTTCCACCATTTTGTTTTTACTTTGAAGACTCTCTTGCATGGGAGGACGGCTTCCTATGCTGACCGAAAGCACTGTCACCAGCAGTGCCAGCAACAAAAATGAGATGAGTCAAATCCAGTGGCAATGAGAACATACTAATGGAAAAGAAATAAAAGGAGCCAGATGAAGAACATCAGAAGAGCCCTGCTGGATCAGACCAGGGGTCCAATCTAGTCCAGCATCCCGTCTCACACAGGGGCCAGCCAGTTCCTCTAGAGGGCCAACAACAGGGCATAGAGACTGAGGTCTTCACAAGGACATCAGAAGAGCCCTGCTGAATTGAACCAGTGGTCCAAACTAGTCCAACATCCTGTCTCACACAGGGGCCAACCATTTCCTCTGGGCAGCCAACAACAGGGCATAGAGGCTGAGGCCTTCATAAGAACATCAGAAGAGCCCTGTTGAATTGAACCAGTGGTCCAATCTAGTCCAGCATCCTGTCGCACACAGGGGCCAACCAGTTCCTCTGGACAGCCAACAACAAGGTACAGCAGCTAAGGCCTTCGTAAGAATATCAGAAGAGTCCTGTTGGATCAAGCCAGCGGTCCATCTAGTCCAGCATCCTGTCCCACACAGTGGGCAACCAGTTCCTCTGGACAGCCAACAACAGGGTGTAGGTGCTGAGGCCTTCATAAGGACATAAGAAGACCCTTGCTGGGTCAGCCCAGTGATCCATCTAGTCCAGCATCCTGTCTCACACAGTGGCTAACCATAGAGGCCAAGGCATTCCCTGATGTTGCCTCCTGGCTCTGGGATGCAGACATTTAGTGCCTCTGAATGTAGAGGTTTCCCTCAGGCACCATGGCTAGTAGCCATTAGTAGATTTGTCCTCCGGAAATCTATCTAACCGCTCTTTAAAGCTGTTAATCCCCGTTTAAAGTGCTTATCGGATCCACCCAGTAACCCACTAGCTTTGTGATGAATGTCCCCCTTACCACTGACATGTAAGCTCTTCTTGTCCAGTGTGTATTCCCCCAGAGAGGAGTTTTGGCCAGTCAGATTCTTGAATACGTTGTACACAAGACCTCGGTCAATATCCCTCGACCCATAATCCAGTGCAAATTCGCACTCCGAATCAACGCCAGTCTCGTTGTCCTGAGTGGCGGATCTGCAAAAACATGGCCCACAGAGCAAGAGAGGAATTTAGTAACATGATCATACAATTGCAGCTGATGATAATGTGGTCCAATTTTTGTGGTTGCTGCTTGCCAGGTCTGACTCAGGAAATGTCTGAGGACTTTGGGGGTGGAGCCAGGAGACTTTGGGGGCGGAGCCAAGAACAAAGGTGTGACAAGCATGATTGAACTCTGAAGGGAGTTCCGGCCATCACAGTTAAAGGGACCGTGTTCCTTTTAAATGCCTTCCCTCCATTGGAAATAATGGAGGATAGGGGCACCTTCTACTGGGGCTCATAGAATTGGACCCCCTGCGCCAATCTTTTTGAAACCTGGGGGGCTTTTTGAGGAGAGGCACCAGATGCTATGCTGAAAATTTGATGTCTCTACCACAAAAAAACAGTCCCCCAGGAGCCCCAGATACTCATGGATTGATTCTCCATTATACCCTATGGGACCAGTTTCCAACTGGGGCTTGGCAAGCCTATGTGTTAATGGTGGGAAGGTGTTTGAGCTGTCAAGGGGCTTGCAAGGGCTTTGAACACACCTGAAATCTTCTACCGAGCAGCCAAGGAAATGCAGTCTCAAAATACTGTTTTCGAAAAGCTGGTTGAGCTGAAAAAAGAAGGGTAGGGGAGAGAATGTACTGGGGCACATCATGAAGAGTACAGCTGGCCTCCAACAATTCAGCAATGGCAAAATAAACTCTGGGAGTCCTTTGTGTATGGCAAAATCTCACACAATTCCTTAATGCCAGGTTTTGCAACCCATTAACAAAAATGTCAAGCCCTCGGGTACCCAGTCATCGATTATTTGGTGCACCGAAACGTCATTCCAAAAAATGCATTATTTTTTTTTTTTTGAGATCTGCTTTACTTTTTAAGTTTTGACATTCTGTCGTTCTTTTGATGACATCTTTATCACTTTTGTATATTACTGGAATAATGGCACCCGTTGTGGATTGTTTTCACTGATGTGATTTCTCTGTTATGCTGTCCCCTTTACTGTAACCCCCTTTTTCGTTTCAACAAAGTTTTATTTGCTTCAAAAAAAAAAAAGGAAAAGCGTTCAGCTGGCTCGTTCTCCTTTAAGCAGCAGGAGGGAAAGAATCCGGTTTGTTTAGCTCTGCTTTAAGGAACGTTCTTTTGAGCAGACTTCGGAGGATGGGAGAAGACAGGAGGGCCTGGCATGACTTTATCCATGGGGGTCACAAAGAGTTGGACTCGACTGTGCGACTGAACAACAAGGAACATTCTGGTTTAAGGGACAGCATTCTGCTTTAAGGAACACTCTGCTTGAAGGGATGGCCAGCTTCGTTCCCAAAGGAGCCTCCTTTTGCTAGATGGAAGGCATCTGGGCTCTCTAGCTAGTCACCTATATAATTTCTCACCCCTGCTGGTTCAACTCCCAAATCCGCTTTTTGATTTTGCTTCTCTCTTGCACAAATCAAACCTATAGAGCAGGGGTGGCCAACGGTAGCTCTCCAGATGTTTTTTTGCCTACAACTCCCATCAGCCCCAGCCATTGGCCATGCTGGCTGGGGCTGATGGGAGTTGTAGGCAAAAAAACATCTGGAGAGCTACCCTTGGCCACCCCTGCTATGGAGTGTTTATTTTCTCTGCTAAAGCAGACTCTTTTCACCATCCTTCTCACACTAATTGCAGAGAAAAGGCGTAAATTGGAACCCCCATTTCAAAAAATGGGTAGAATGAAAAAGAAGACCATAGATTTAAACCCCGACCTTCCCTCTGAATCAGAGTCCCTTCCTCCCCCACAACAGACACCCTGTGAGGTGGGAGGGGCTGAGAGGGCTCTCACAGCAGCTGCCCTTTCAAGGACAGAGTCTCAGAGCGGCCTACAATCTCCTTTCCCTTCTTCCCCCACAACAGACACCCTGTGAGGTGAGTGGGGCTGAGAGAGGTCTCCCAGCAGCTGCCCTTTCAAGGACAGAGTCTCAGAGCGGCTTACGATCTCCTTTCCCTTACTCCCCAGCAACAGGCACCCTGTGTGGGGCTGAGAGAGCTCTCTCAGAAGCTGCCCTTTCAAGGACAACTCCTGCGAGATCCATGGCTGACCCAAGGCCATTCCAGCAGCTGCAAGTGGAGAAGTGGGGAATCAAACCCAGTTCTCCCAGATAACAGTCCACGCACTTAAGCACTACACCAAACTAGCTCTCTTTCACCAGGTGAGAGAAGTCTGCTTCGGCTGGCTGGGGTGGGTGGGGCGCGGCATACACTAATGAGTTGTGTTCATGAGCTCCACCACCTATTTTTCTACAGAATGACTCCTGCCTTAGTCCTTTTCACAGCTTCCTTTTGTTGGTTTGGACAATTCCTTCTAGGCAGGCCCCCTGGATGCATTTTTGGGGGGACGGGGACTCCGCAGAAATATGGTCCTCGCCTGGCCGCATTCTGAGCCATTTACCTCGCTCTCGACACTCCTTTTGGTCCTCTGGCAGACATCCGTTTTGGGGTTCCTGAGAGGCACAGTGTACGCCAGGTTGGTGATGGTGAATTTCATGGCGAAGCTCTTTGTCTTGAAGCTGAGGGCAGGACTGTGGGTCGCCGGCTCAAGGTCTGCTTCCAGATCTGAGGAGAAAGAGACGAAGGAAGAGAGGGTGAGGCTGGAAGACCTGGTGACACTGGGGAGCCTCAGCCTGGCCATTGTGGCCCTAGACCAGGGGTGTCAAACTCATTTGTTAGGAGGGCCGGATCTGACATAAAGGAGACCTTGCTGGGCCGGGCCATGTCAGGTTGGGCTGAGACATGTCGAGCCAGGCCCTGCGTGTACATATTTAAGATTAGGTAGCAGAGATATAAATTTTATAAAGAACACAGACAAACACAAACATATACATGCTTAAAACGTTAGCGCTCATTGGTTTTAAAGATGCTTTCTTTGTGTTTCTCCCATAGGATCCAGGGAACTGGGCAAAGGAAGCTCTGGCTCTTTCCTTCCTTCCCCAGGGGACTGTGGGGGGGGAGCCTCAGCCAATAGAAGGAAGAGAAGCTTGGCTCAGTAGCTCTGCCGTGCAATTGAGAGACCCTGGCAAAGCAAGCTATTCCTCCCCCCTTCCTTCCCAAGGAAGGAGCCTCAGCCAATGGAGAAAACAGAGGTTTTGCTCTGGAGCTCCTGTGCAATTGAGCAAGCATTGCAAATGCAGAAGGAAGCAAGATATAGAGAAGGAAGCAGATGACAGCCAGTTGCTTGGGGGCCTGACAGGAGCCCTCTGGGGACCTGATTCGTCCCCCAGACTGCAAGTTTGACACTCCTGCCCTAGACTTTGCAGTTAGACTCCTGCCATGCTCTCCAGGTGGGACCAGCCTTGAATGTGATTGAGAAAGTTCTGCTATTTGAGAAACTGCCTTGGCTCCCGGTTGAGTTCCTGCCCAGAGGAAACTATTAAATCCAGCAATAGTTTGGCTCTGACGGATTCCCCACTAGCCTTATGCCGCTGTCAAACTGGTTTTTAGAGGATCTTGTTTACTGCGTGAAAGAGGCAGAGTGAGGTGCAGCCCCGGGGCAGATCGTGCGAAATCTGACAGAAGCCCCACGGAGAAGAGGAGAGTGAGAGCGGGATAAGGCTAGTGGGGAATCGGTCTCTGTCTCCATCACTAATCAGAACCCGTGCCGGGAAGGCAAAGCACCAAACTGAAAAGGAAACCAGGCTAAGATGTAAGTTTTTATTTCCAGTATAGGCTTCCCAATCCCCAGGTCCCAGAGGGGGATCCCCCGGTTTTACAGGCTTCCCCCCTCCCCCAGCCAGCTGGCCGGCGGGGGAAGCCCCGCCCCCAGAGCCATCATGCACCTCCATGAACGATTCCCATAGGGAATGATGGGGAATTGAACCGTGGGTATCGGGGGCTCTGGGGGGGCTGTTTTTTGAGATAGAGGCACTAAATTTTCAGTATAGCATCTAGTGCCTCTCCCCAAAATACCTACCAAGTTTCAAAAAGATTGGACCAGGGGGTCCAATTCTATGAGCCCCGAAAGAAGGTGCCCCTATCCTTCATTATTTCCTATGGAAGGAAGGCATTTAAAAATTTGTGCAGTCCCTTTAAATGTGATGGCCAGAACTCCCTTGAAGTTCAATTATGCTTGTCACACCCTTGCTCTTGGCTCCGCCCCCAATGTCTCCTGGCTCCGCCCCCAATGTCTCCTGGCTCCACCCCCAAAGTCTCCTGGCTCCACGTCCAAAGTCCCCAGATATTTCTTAAATTGGACTTGGCAACCCTATTCCAGTATCATCTGTCCTTGAGAAATTCAATGGTACTGTAGCGGCCCTAGGCCCCAACTGGGATGGCTTAGGCTAGCCCAATGTCATCAGACTGGAAGTTCAGTAGGGTCGACCCTGGTTAGTAGTTGACAGGGGTGGAATTCTAGCAGAAGCTCCTTTGCATATTATTGCTCCTTTGCATGAGTTCGACCCCCCCTGGACTGGATGACCCTGGAGGTCCCTTCCAACTCTATGATTCTATGAACTGTGGGATTTAAAGGACAGCAAAGGGGTCTTAAAAAGGAAGAAATATTGCAGTCGAACATTGCAAGGGTAGTTTTATTCCCGTCGGCTGACGTACCTCTTATTGTCACCGCTTTCAGCTGGTACCTATTGCCCAGCCACTGGGAGGTGGCGTTCTGTGTCTCTTCATTAAACGTTTTTTCAACAATGTCTCTGGTGATGTTCGGGTGAAAGAAACACTCACAATCAACGATGACCGACCCAGACCTGTAAGAGGGGAGCAGAAGAGGGGAGACAGATAGTGCAGAGGTTTAGTTTGAAAGTTTCCTTCTCCCGGTGTTGAACCTTGTTTGGAGTCTTTAATTCATTAATCTTGTTTCCAAAATGGGTAGAGTTTACTGGACATCTTGCAATAACGCTTCTCTTCCTCCCTCTCTGGTGCCTAGAATACAGTAATATACTATAGTGAGCCAGTTTGATGTAGTGGTTAAGTGCATGGACTCTTATCTGGAAGAATCGGGTTTGATTCCCCACTCCTCCGCTTGCATCTGCTGGAATGGCCTTGAGTTAGTCATAGCTCTGGCAGAGGTCCTTGAAATGGCAGCTGCTGTGAGAGCCCTCTCAGCCCCACCCACTTCACGGGGTGTCTGTTGTGGGGGGAGAAGATATGGGAGATTGTAAGCCGCTCTGAGACTCTGTCCTTGAAAGGGCAGCTGCTGGGAGACCCCTCTCAGCCCCACCCACCTCACAGGGTGTCTGTTGGGGGGAGAGAAGATATGGGAGATTGTAAGCCACTCTGAGTCTCTGATTCAGAGAGAATGGTGGGGTATAAATCTGGAATTCTTCTTCTTCTATGATGCATGACAGAGAGCTGTGTAAAGCCAGAGTAAGGACTTTAAGAAGCACTGGTTCCAATCTTAGCTGCGGCCGGGAAGAAGGATTACAGAAACATGAAGTCAACCTACGATTCATGTTGCCGCCTACTTTGTGAAAGAAACACAGCTACTTTACAGTCTACAAGCGCTACCTGACAACATCACCCATCGGAGAAGAGACGTTGGCAACTGGATTTCATGCCGGATGTGTAAATCGTGGAGTGATGAATGCAGGCCGTGCTAATTGCAAGTGCAGGGGACTGTAACTTTAAGAACTTTGATAAGGGTTTATGCTCTAAATGCAATGATATGAATAATGTATGTAATGTATGAGAAGCATAACGTGCTCTTTTGATGTGTTCTATGAATATAATAGAATTTGGTTTGCAAAGGATTTAAATGGTCTTTACGTCTTTTTTCACCAGCAGTTCTGTGTTGTTCAATCCATCTGCGGTGGTTTCCTGTGTGTATGTACATGGAATACAGTAATGGCAGAATTTCCCATGCCAGGAATCCTGGCACATGAATTTCCCAACCCCCGAAGGCACTAGGAAGGACTATGTGTTGCTGCATGTTCAAAGTACCTAGGTGGGAGTCAAGCACTCTGCTAGCAGTCTGAGCTGGAGAGGAAATGCTCAGGAAAACAGCACCCAACACATCATGTGCCCAAGCATTACAAGCTGGAGAGATTCATCTTCTGAGCCAGGAATTTATTATTAGCTTTTGCAGAATCTCAGTAGTTGTAGATAGAAAGACAAGGGATGCTATAGAGCAGAGGTGGCCAAATTGTGACTTGGGAGCCACACGTGGCTCTTTCACACATATGGTGTGGCTCTCGAAGCCCCCACTGCCCCATCAGCCAACTTGAAGAAGGCATTTCTTTCATTAAGTCACTTCTCCAAGCCAAGCTAGCCAGTGGCTTGGAGAATGCAAGTTAAAAGTTGCTTTCTTTCCACCTCTCCCTCTTCCTTCCTTCCTTCCTTCCTTCCTTCCTTCCTTCCTTCCTTCCTTCCTTCCTTCCTTCCTTCCTTCCTTCCTTCCTTCCTTCCTTCCTTCCTTCCTTCCTTCCTTCCTTCCTTCCTTCCTTCCCTCCCATCTTGTGGCTCTCCAATATCTGACATTCATGTTTTGCGGCTGTCAAACATTTTATTTTTATTTAATTTATATCCCGCCCTCCCCACCGGAGGCAGGCATCTGGCTTTTATTCTCTGTTTGACATTTATTCTGTGTGACTCTTATATTAATCAATTTTGGCCACCCCTGCTATAGAGGAAATGGCACGCTGGTATTCATTCCCAACCCTCGTCGTACTGACCTCAGTCCGGTGACATTGCAGATCCTGAATCCACTCTGAATGTCGCTCTCGTTGAAGACCTGATTTAACTGAAATTGTTGGATAGATTGAATTAGACCCCTGCTGCTGGCTTAATTTAGCTTTTTTGCAAGCGGCACGCAAGAAAGATGGATCCCCCTCTCCTAATTTGGTTCATCTTAATGATAGCAAACATGGCTTATACCTTGGCAAAGAGCTATCAGGGCCAAAATAAAACTCCACACAAATGGGATTTTATTCCACCAACCACAGAGCCAATGCCTGTGCATTTATTTGTTCATTCACTTCATAAACTAGCCTTTCCTCCATGAGGTTCCCTGCAAAGTCTCCCACTGAAATGCTGGCCAGCCCCCGACTCGGTGGTAGGGTTGCCAAGCCCCTTGCAGCCACTGTTTTGTACCATAGAGTTTCCCCTCCCAAATGGCTAGAGCATCTGGGGAAAACCATAGAGTTTTCCCGGAAACACCTAGAGTGGCTGCCGTGCAACGTCGCCGGCTCGATAACATCACTTCCAGGTGACATCATTGCGCTGATGATGTCAGGGGAGGTTCCCCCCACTGGCCCAATGTGGGCCAGTGGGTTGGGAACCTCACAGGCAGGGGAAGCCCCGCCTGGACCGGGGGGCTTAGCAGCCCTACTTGGTGCTGGGGGGGGGGCACAGTGGGAGGGCTTCTGGTGTCCTGGCCCCACTGCTGGATCTCTTGATGGCACCTGGGTTTCTTAGCCACTGTGTGACACAGAGTATTGGACTGGATGGGCCCTTGGCCTGATCCAACATGGCTTCTCTTATGTTCCTATGTGACACAGAGTGTTGGACTGGATGGACCATTGGTCTGATCCAACAGGGCTTCTCTTATGTTCTTATGTGACACAGAGTGTTGGACTGGATGGGCCATTGGTCTGATCCAACAGGGCTTCTCTTATGTTCCTATGTGACACAGAGTGTTGGACTGGATGGACCATTGGTCTGATCCAACAGGGCTTCTCTTATGTTCTTCTATCTGAGGCAGTGATGCTCTGTATTCTTGGTGCTTTGGGGGGGGGAACAGTGGGAGGGCTTCTAGTGTCCTGGCCCCACTGATGGACCTCCTGATGGCACTTGGGTTTTTTTGACCACTGTGTGACACAGAGTGTTGGTCTGGATGGGCCCTTGGCCTGATCCAACATGGCTTCTCTTATGTTCTTATGTGACACAGAGTGTTGGACTGGATGGGCCCTTGGCCTGATCCAACATGGCTTCTCTTATGTTCTTATGTGACACAGAATGCTGGACTGGAGGGGCCACTGGCCTGATCCAACATGGCTTCTCTTATGTTCTTATGTGACACAGAGTGTTGGACTGGAGGGGCCCTTGGCCTGATCCAACATGGCTTCTGTTATGTTCTTATGTGACACAGAATGTTGGACTGGATGGGCCACTGGCCTGATCCAACATGGCTTCTCTTATGTTCTTATGTGACACAGAGTGTTGGACTGGATGGGCCCTTGGCCTGATCCAACATGGCTTCTGTTATGTTCTTATGTGACACAGAATGTTGGACTGGATGGGCCACTGGCCTGATTCAACATGGCTTCTCTTATGTTCTTCTGTGACACAGAGTGTTGGACTGGATGGGCCCTTGGCCTGATCCAACATGGCTTCTCTTATGTTCTTATGTGACACAGAATGTTGGACTGGATGGGCCACTGGCCTGATCCAACATGGCTTCTCTTATGTTCTTATGTGACACAGAGGGTTGGACTGGATGGGCCCTTGGCCTGATCCAACATGGCTTCTCTTATGTTCTTATGTGACACAGAGTGTTGGACTGGATGGGCCCTTGGCCTGATCCAACATGGCTTCTGTTATGTTCTTATGTGACACAGAATGTTGGACTGGATGGGCCACTGGCCTGATCCAACATGGCTTCTCTTATGTTCTTATGTGACACAGAGGGTTGGACTGGATGGGCCCTTGGCCTGATCCAACATGGCTTCTCTTATGTTCTTATGTGACACAGAGTGTTGGACTGGAGGGGCCACTGGCCTGATCCAACATGGCTTCTCTTATGTTCTTATGTTCTGAGTTTGTAGCACATCAGAGAGATCTGAAGGAAAACAGGAATCATGTAGCAATGAGAGTCGAGATCTGGGTTCAAATCCTGACTTGGGCATGAAGCTCACTGGGTGATCTTGGGCTATTCCTTACCCTTCTTCCGATGGAGGACATCAGTTCCTCATATTCTGGGGATGATGGATCTTGGTTGGTCAGGTTCTTATTGATTATCGTGAAGCCGAGCTCATAAGCCAAACTGTCAGAGGCTGAAGGTGACTTGGATCTGGTTGTTGACAATGGTGGGTATCCTACAGAGAGTCCAGAAGCAAAATGTAAGCTAGGGGTGTCTAACATACAGCCCAGGGGAAGAATAAGCACTCATTGGTCTTAAAGGTGCTTTGTTTGTATTTCTCCCATGGGAACAGGGAACTGGGCAAAGGAAGCTCCCCAGGGGACCAGGAGGGGGAGGAGCCTCAGCCAATAGAAGGAAGAGAGGTTTGGCTCAGTAGCTCTGCTGTGTGATTGTGATAACCTGGCAATGGAAGCTCTTCCTTCCCCACCCTTCCTCCCCAAGGGAGGAGCCTCAGCCAATGGAGAAAATGGAGGTTTCACTCTCTAGCTCCTATGTGATTGAGCAAGCCTTGCAAAACAAGCTGTGACACAGATGGAAGCAAGAGAGAGGGAGAAGGGAGGGAAGCTTGGATTAGTAACTCTGCTATGTGATTGAGAGAGCCTGGCAAAGCAAACTCTGATTCTATAGACCAGATTATTAGAATACCTAAACCTCTCCAACAAAGTGGATTAGCTGGGAGTTGCCTCTTGATGGGTTAAACCACAGAGTTTTGGGCAATGTCTACAGCATCACCCCTGAGGTCAAGATGCCATTTCCGGGTTTCCCCGGAAGTGATGCTGCCCACCAGCACAACATCATAGAATCATAGAGTTGAAAGGGGCCTCCAGGGTCATCTAGTCCAACCCCCTGCACAATGCAGGAAACTTACAAATACTGCCCCCTAAATTCACAGGATTCTCATTGCTGTCAGATGGCCATCTAGCCTCTGTTTAGAAACCTCCAAGGAAGGAGAGCCCACCACCTCCCAAGGAGGAAGCCTGTTCCACTGAGGAATCACTCTAACAGTCAGGAAGTTCTTCCTAATGTTAAGCCGGAAACTCTTTTAATTTAATTTCAACCCATTGGTTCTGGTCCTACCTTCTGGGGCCACAGAAAACATTTCCACCTCATCCTCTATTGGACAGCCCTTCAAGTATTTGAAGATGGTGATCATATCACCTCTCAGCCGCCTCCTCTCCAGGCTGAGCATGCCCAGCTCCTTCAACCTTTCTTCATAGGTCTTGGTCTCCAGACCCCTCACCATCTTTGTCGCCCTCCTTTGGACTCGTTCCAGCTTGTCTATATCCTTCTTAAAATGTGGTGCCCCAAACTGAACACAGTACTCCAGATGAGGTCTTACCAGAGGAGAGTAATGTGATACCATCACTTCACATGATCTGGACACTATACTTCTGTGGATACAGCCCAAAAATTGCATTCGACTTTTTAGCCACCGCATCACACTGTTGACTCATGTTCAGCATATGATCCACTAAGTCCCCGAGACCCTTTTCATACATACTACTGCTAAGACAAGTCTCCCCCATCCTATAGCCATGCATTGGATTTTTCCTTCCTAAATGTAGAGCTTTACATTTATCCCTGTTAAAATTCATTTTATTGGTTTTAGCCCAGTTTTCCAGCCTGTCAAGGTCATCCTGTATCCTGTTTCTGTCTTCTACAGTCTTCTGTCTTCTACTGTCTTCTTCTGTCTTCTACTGTCATCTTCTGTCTTCTACTGTCTTCTACATCAGTGTGCTTGTCCCTGCACCAACCTCCTCCTGGTCTCTTGCCCCACCGGAACTGGCAACCCTATGTTCATTGACGTTGTTCTGCGCAGTGGACTGCACAGGCCCGCAGGTCAGCTGCTGGAAGATTTTCTAACTAACTTAGTAATGGCGTCGGAGGAGATTCTCCCAACTGGAGACGTTGGAGCCATTTTCATGTGCAATGGTCACATGCACCAGGGAGGGGCTCTTTTTAGCTCGTTCTTTTTTCTCTTTAAAAAAGTCACTGTTCAAGAAATGTTCCTCTTGTTTTGACAAAGATGATGAGAGTGGACGTTTGTTTGTTGGGTTGGGGTGAAAGCCAAATCCCTTTTCACGAAAGGCTCTGTTCCTGCAGTGCAAACTCCCCTAATACAATTTTTCACCAATTGAATAATTGTCATCTATCTGAAAAACCCTGTCATGAATCGTTTCGTAGATTCTCCCCTCCTGCCGTCAATCGGAACGCTTCGTCTTTGTCGATTTTTCCTGAACGACTCTAATTCAGAAATGACGTGTGCTGCTGCAAAACTGGAATGATTTGAATTCTATTTTGTAATAGCATTTTTCACAGAGTGGTTTGTTTTATTTGGTTGCAGGTGCAAAAATTTTGGCAACTGTTCTCCAACACAACTCTGGCTATATTTGATTTTATGTCTAATCTAAATTTAACCCTGACTTATTTTGCCTATTCAAATCCTTTTCTGTATTTTATGCTATGCTGTTAAGGTCTGAAATTGGAATGCCTTGTCAAAAGGCAGATGTTGCCTGAGTTCTCGTGGAATCGGTGCTTTTTTTGCAGCAGGAACTCCTTTGCATACTGGCTTCCTGTTGCGTACCGAATCCATTTCAAGGTCCTTTTTTCACAGCAGGAACTCCTTTGCATACTGGCTTCCTGTTGCGTACCGAATCCATTTCAAGGTCCTTTTTTCACAGCAGGAACTCCTTTGAGTACTGGCTTCCTGTTGCGTACCGAATCCATTTCAAGGTCCTTTTTTCACAGCAGGAACTCCTTTGCGTACTGGCTTCCTGTTGAGTACTGAATCCATTTCAAGGTCCTTTTTTCACAGCAAGAACTCCTTTGCGTACTGGCTTCCTGTTGCGTACCGAATCCATTTCAAGGCCCTTTTTTCGCAGCAGGAACTCCTTTGCGTACTGGCTTCCTGTTGCGTACCGAATCCATTTCAAGGTCCTTTTTTCACAGCAGGAACTCCTTTGCGTACTGGCTTCCTGTTGCGTACCGAATCCATTTCAAGGTCCTTTTTTCGCAGCAGGAACTCCTCCGTGTACTGGCTTCCTGTTGCGTACCGAATCCATTTCAAGATCCTTTTTTCGCAGCAGGAACTCCTTTGCGTACTGGCTTCCTGTTGCGTACCGAATCCATTTCAAGGTCCTTTTTTTGCAGCAGGAACTCCTTTGCGTACTGGCTTCCTGTTGTGTACCGAATCCATTTCAAGGTCCTTTTTTCACAGCAGGAACTCCTTTGCGTACTGGCTTCCTGTTGCGTACTGAATCCATTTCAAGGTCCTTTTTTCACAGCAGGAACTCCTTTGCGTACTGGCTTCCTGTTGCGTACCGAATCCATTTCAAGGCCCTTTTTTTGCAGCAGGAACTCCTTTGCATACTGGCTTCCTGTTGCGTACCGAACCCATTTCAAGGTCCTTTTTTTGCAGCAGGAACTCCTTTGCATACTGGCTTCCTGTTGCGTACCGAACCCATTTCAAGGTCCTTTTTTTGCAGCAGGAACTCCTTTGCATACTGGCTTCCTGTTGCGTACTGAATCCATTTCAAAGCCCTATATGACCTAGGACCTACCTATCTGTGGGACCCCCTTGCCCCACATGTTCCCCAGAGAGCACTTTGCTCAAGCTCTCAAAATCTTTTGGCTGTCCCTGGGCTAAAAGAGGCTAGGCTTAATTCCACCAGAGCAAGAGTCTTCTCGGTTGCAGCCCCAATACTCTGGAACACCTTCCCGGAAGCCATCAGGGCCCTGCGGGACTTATTGCAGTTCCGCAGGGCCTGCAACTGAACTGTTTCGGGTGGCACGTGTCATCTAACTGTCAGATTCTGTTCGTTGATACTCTTCTTGAATGCTGATCACTAACGAGATTGATTAATAAAGATATATGCTTACTAACCCATACTAGTAGAGTAGTAGAGAAGGGGCCAAGTAGGGGCTAGCCTAAGAGTAGCTTCTCAGGAATATCAAAGGTTGTTGGGCAGTCTTTGAAGTAGAGAGTGCCTGGCAGATTCTCACCTCCCCCCTAGAGGCAGCAAGGACATTGCCGCCGGGAAATGTAACCACCAACTGTAGACGATAAGGGGGAGCCGTGCGAAATGTCTCACATGCAAAGACTGCCTTTGTTTTGGGAATTGGGGATAGTTGTGATTGCTTTGATGTATAATGTTAAATACCGATGACTCGAACTGCTAGCCATCAGTTCCAATGTCTTTCATGCTGAAGTAACTTTGGAGAATACAATAAACGCAACTTTGTTTCAAATAACTAAGTCTGCTCATTTTGGGAACTTCAACGAACCTTCGCTGAGACTAACAGGAGAGGGCTGCCACCACATCTGGCTCTATCGCGCTTTAGTACTAACTGGCTAGGATCTGTACAAGCTGAGAAAGGGAAATATTACATGATCTGCCTGAAATAGCACCATTGCAATTTATTTGATTGTTTGATTGTTTTAATATTGCTTATTGTTCATTGTGCATTTTATGTTGTTAGCCGCCTTGAGTCTGCATAGAATGGGCGGGATATAAATATAGTGTAAATAATTAAATAAATAAATATTAGGCCACGCCCCCCTTGATGTAGCCAATCCTCCTGGAGCTTACAGTAGGCCCTGTAAGAAGAGCCCTGTAAGCTCTTGGAGGATTGGCTACGTCAGGGCGATGTGGCCTAACATGCAAAGGAGCTCCTGCTACAAAAAAGCCCTACGTGGAGTGAACCATTATCTATAAAGGAAAGGAAAGGTCCCCTGTGCAAGCACCAGTCATTTCCAACTCTGGGGTGACGTTGCTTTCACATTTTCATGGCAGACTTTTTACGGGGTGGTTTGCCATTGCCTTCCCCAGTCATCTACACTTTTCCTCCCAGCAAGCCGCGTACTCATTTGACCAACCTCGGAAGGATGGAAGGCTGAGTCAACCTGGAGCCGGGTACCTGAACCAGCTTCCGCTGGGATCGAACTCAGGTCGTGAGCAGAGGGCTCCGACTGCAGTACTGCAGCTTTAACACTCTGCGCCACGGGGACACTGCACCAAAACCAGTTCATAAGGTCTCCTGATAGTAGAGACCATCCACCTGGATACCGTCTGAACCTTTCCCTTAGGGGGGTCAGCAAAGCAGACAAATAATCGTGGGATCTCTCTGAATTCACGTCCTCTTTAAATATCTAGCCTGGAGAGGTGGAGGCTGAGAGGTGATCAGATCACCATCTTCAAGTACTTGAAGGGCTGTCCTATAGAGGATGGTGTGGAATTGTTTTCTGTGGCCCCAGAAGGTAGGACCAGAACCAGTGGGTTGAAATTAAATCAAAAGAGTTTCCAGCTCAACATTAGGAAGAACTTCCTGGCCGTTAGAGCGGTTCCTCAGTGGAACAGACTTCCTCGGGAGGTGGTGGGCTCTCCTTCCTTGGAGGTTTTTAAACAGAGATTAGATGGCCATCTGACAGCAATGAGGATCCTGTGAATTTAGGGGGAGGTATTTGTGAGTTTTCTGCATTGTTCAGGGGGTTGGTCTAGATGACCCTGGAGGTCCCTTCCAACTCTATGATTCTATGAATAGAATAACAGTGCAAATTATACATTTAATGTGTGTGGCTGTCTTTCAGCTGCAGACAAATGGGAGTGAGAAAAAGACGGGAAGAGAAATGTCCTGACACAGTTGGAATCTAGAAACCACCTTGGGCAAGAAGCAAGCGCTGGGTCTTTAGACGGCCCTTTGATCATGGAACTTTATGAAAGAGTAATCAGCTGTATGGGCTGTCACCTCTCTGACCCTCCTGACAGATATAATCACCACAAAGATCGACTCTTCAAGGAAAGGTTAAGCGGAGAACACAGGTGCTTAAAACAAAGTTGGAGTCAAGTTGCACCTTTAAGACCAACAAAGTTTTAATCAACATTGACATACTCAAATGAGGGATACTGGCTGTTAATCTCATTACATAGACCAGGGGTGGCCAACGGTAGCCAACGGTTCGCCTACAACTCCCATCAGCCCCAGCCAGCATGACCAATGGCTGGGGCTGATGGGAGTTGTAGGCAAAAAACATCTGGAGAGCTACCGTTGGCCACCCCTGACATATACTTAACCCATTTTCATTTTATGTATTCTTTTTTGCTAATGGCAAACTAGAATGATGTTTATAATGTATAGAATGATGTCAAAAAGTAAATTAGGTGGACAAGAACATCACTAGGAAATACATGTCCTTTTGTTTTACCTAGACTATTAGCAAGAGCAATTAATAGACAACTTCCATTACCTTTTATTGCTATCCAGTCCAAATGGACTTTCAGTTTATTACACTATTTCAATATCAGTTTACACAACCCACCAACTACATGTCTTTCAGCCCACTGTACCCTATCCCCTCATCTGAAGAAATATGCATGCATATGGAAGCTTACATTCTGAATAAAACTTGGTCGGTCTTAAAGGTACCCCTTGACTCCTACTTTGCTCTACTGCTTCAGACAAACACGACTGCCCACCTGGATCTATCTACAGGTAGGTAAAGTCTCAAAGGGAGGTTGCATTAGATAGGTCAGCCCTAGAGACAGGGATAATTGAGGTACAACGGGTATTCTAGGAGAGTACAGATTATTAAGGCCCTTGACATTTCATGCAAAAAGACAGACTCCCCTTCTACTGGGACATCACATCACTCAAGAATGTCAGATTGCAGCTTACAGAGAGTTTCTTGAAGTGCTGTTACATGAATTGCCTTAATAAGCAGATCCAACTTCAAAGAAGCCGTCCTAAAAAGGGCTTTCAGCTAGCTGTCCTGTCTCAGATCCTGGTATTAATTTTGACGAGTTGACACCGATTATAAACGTTGCGTTTAATCATATCAGGTGTTATCTCTGCAATTGCCTCTTTGAATACATCTGAAGCTGACAAGCTGGGCGGTGCGGGGTGGGGTGGGGGAGTTGCAGTACTGCATGGGAAAAAAAAACAAGTCAAGGCCTCTTCAAAGGCTCCGCTTCTTGAATTGGAATCAGCCGCCGATATAAACAAGTTGTCTTCTATTGGGTCCAGTTTAAAGGACTTCAGTTATTGGGGGGCAGATTTGGAACCTAGAAAATGTAAAAGCGTTTTTGTACATATTTGCAGAGGCCAAGCCTCTCTTTGCAGTTCACATTTTCAGCCTGTGTGGTTTTTAAAGAGACATAAGATTCGTTTGCTATTTGGTCTTGATTTGAATGACTTATGTTCTTCTTTGTCGATGGTATTTAATATGATGTTATGTATTGATAGATGTGGAATGATTAGCTAGCACATCGGTAGTAAAATACCATAAAGTCTTTAGTAGATATCGATACAAAAATCTTTGAATAAATAATAAAGTTTTGGTTTTAATGTTTAATAATAGTAATGTTTAGTTAATTTTCATGTTTTTCTTCTTCTTCTTCTTGAGCTGAGTGAACCTTAACAGAAGTCACTGATAAACCTAAGTTCTTTAATCGACATCTTTTGGTTTTATAATTTCTATGTTATGCTTTATATTGTGATATTTTATTGTATTTATGTTTGTAACCCACCCTGCCTCAGCAGGATGGGTGAAATAGAAATCTCATCAAATAAATATTCTAAAACCAGTGATAGTGGACATTAGAGGAGACCTCTGTCTCTAAACCTGAGGATGAAACAGAGATCCATCAATGGCTATTAGCCACAGCTTATTGTTGGAACTCTCTGTCTGAGGCACAGTGGGAGGGCTTCTAGTGTCCTGGCCCCACTGATGGACCTCCTGATGGCACCTGGGTTTTTTGGCCACTGTGTGACACAGAGTGTTGGACTGGATGGGCCATTGGCCTGATCCAACATGGCTTCTCTTATGTTATGTCTGGGGCAGTGATGCTCTGTATTCTTGATGCTTGGGGGGGCGGGTCACAGTGGGAGGGCTTCTAGTGTCCTGGCCCCACTGATGGACCTCCTGATGGCACCTGAGTTTTTTGGCAACTGTGTGACACAGAGTGTTGGACTGGATGGGCCGTTGGCCTGATCCAACATGCTTCTGTTATGTTCTTATGTCTGGGGCAGTGATGTTCTGTATTCTTGCTGCTGGGGTGGACAACAGGGGGAGGACTTCTAGTGTCCTTGCCCCACTGATGGACCTCCTGATGGCACCTGGGTTTTTTGGCCACTGTGTGACACAGAGTGTTGGACTGCATGGGCCATTGGCCTGATCCAACATGGCTTCTCTTATGTTCTTATGAAATGCCTTCGTTTGTGAAAACAGGAGAGCCTAGTCAAAGGTCTGAGAGCACTGAGAACTGACTTCACTGAACTCAGAGAAGGGGTTTTCCCTGGAGTCAGTAACCAGGCAGTCAGGTGCAGCTTCTCTGCCTCTACGTGAGAAGTACCCTGCATGACCAGTACGTCTAGAACAGTGGTGGCCAAACTGTGGCTCAGGAGCCACATGTGGCTCTTTCACACTTATTGTGTGGCTCTTGAAGTCCCCATCACACTGTTGGCTGGATTGGAGAAGGCATTTCTCTCTTTAAATCACTTCTCCAAGCCAAGCCAACAGGTGGTTTGGAGAAGACATTTTAAGTTAAAGTTGCTTTCTTTTCACCTCTCCTTCCTGGTCTCAAACATCAGACACTCATGTCTTGTGGCTCTCACATTTATTCTGTGTGGCTCTTATGTTAAGCAAGTTTGGTCACCCCTGGTCTAGAACCTGAGGGAGATGAGTAAATACCACCCCCTGCCCCCTGCCTGTGAAGTAGGATCAAGAATGAAATCTGCTTTGGCCAGAAGGGGGTGATCATGATGCAATGGAAGCTGTCTTTGACTAACGTGGCCACCACTCTACCTATCAAACGGACAGGAGGGGAGGTGCAAAATAAGAACATAAGAGAAGCCATATTGGATCAGGCCAATGGCCCATCCAGTCCAACTCTGTGTGTCACACAGTGACCAAAAACCCCAGGTGCCATCAGGAAGTCCATCAGTGGGGCCAGGACACTAGAAGTCCTCACACTGTACCCCCCGCCCAAGCACCAAGAATACAGAGCATCACTGCCCCAGACAGAGAGTTCCGTCAATACATTGTGGCTAATAGCCACTGATGGACCTCTGCTCCATCTGCTTATCCAATCCCCTCTTGAAGCTAAATAAAATCTGATTCCAAATTAGTTGAAAGGCATTTCCTGGAGAGAATGGATTTAGACCTGCTCTTGAACAAAAGAAGGGTGTTGAGTCTTGTCGCAAATAGGTCTACCGTTGGGAAGCCCCAGCGCGCAAAGATGGGGAAGATGTAATGTTGGTGTATGGACCATTCACGGGTGGGTTCCCCTAATCTTCTGAGTAGGTCTGCTGTAATATTTTCCAAACCAGCAACATGTGTGGTCTGTAGGTACATCTGGTTCAGAACTGCCTATTCCCAAATGGCAATGCATATAAAGAGGGAAGCTGTACCCCTCTGCTTATTGATAGAATCATAGAGTTGGAAGGGACCTCCAGGGTCACAATGCAGGATATTCACAAATACCGTTCCCTAAATTCACAGGATATGTGTGGTGTTGTCTGTCTGGATCTGAACCACCATCCCACATAGAAAAGGTGTAAAAGCGTTAAGGGCAAAACAAATAGCTCTTGGTTCCAAGAGGTTAATATGTAGACTTCTTTCAGCCTCCATCCTTGGGTCTCTAACACACCTATCTCCACAATGAGCACCCCAAACTGAAAGGGAGGCATCTGTTATCATGGTTTGTGGAGAAAGGAACCCAAATGGAACATCGTAGAGTAGGTTAGAATCACTGGTCTGCCAACACAGGTCTCTTAACACAAACGTCTGGATGGAGAAATGTTGGTTCTGAGAATGAACGGTGTGGTTAAAAGCCCCTATGAACGGGTTCTGTAGCGATATCTTCCTGAGATGGGCAAAGGGGACCACGGAGGTGATGAAAATCATTAGGCCCAAGAGTTTCTGCATATTAATTGCCCTTTGAAACAAATTTAAGATAAACCTGTTAGCCAGAGGACAAGGCCTTGTCTTGTAGTAAAGAAACTTGCGGTACGGTGGAGTCCAGCAAAGTACCAATAAAGGATGCTTGCTGAGAAGGAACCAGGTTTGATATCTTCCATTTAACTCCTAAACCAAACTTTTGGCATGTTTTCCAGAGTTAATGACACTTGTCTCTAATTCATGTTTAAGAAGGGGCAGTAAATAGAAATCATCCAAATAAGGGAAGATGGAACATCCCTGTAACCTTACCACTATTGCCATATGTTTAGTAAAAACTTGAGGCACAGTGGCTAAACCAAAAGGGAAGACTCTGTACTTGTGTGGAACTCCTTGAATTTTAAAACATAAGTATCTCCTAAGTTCAGGATGAATGGAAATGTTAAAATATGTAACCTGGAGATCCAAGGCAATGAACCAATCTCTCGGGTTGATAATTGTGACATCAAGGTTAAAGGGATCATCTTGAACTTATAAACTCTGAGGAAGACATTGAGACCCTTTAAAGGCAAGATAGGGTGTAAGTCCTCATCTTATTAATCAAGAAGAACTTTAAATAGTAATGAAACATGGAATCGTTAGGAGACAAACCCTGAACTTTGCCTTTTTCTAACAGGGCTTTCAACTCTGAGAACAACTCGAGAAACATGATATCAATTACCTGGCCAACTGCAATTAATGGTGGTAACCAGGCAAAGTCAAGGCAGTAGCCGTTATCAATAATGCTTGAGACCCAAGAGTCTGAGGTAATCTCATGCCCATTCAGGCAACATACTGGACAAACTGTCCTGAAAAGAAGATGAAGATATTGGATTTATATCCCGCCCTATACTCTGAATCTCAGCGTCTCCCTTCCTCCCCGACAACAGACACCCTGTGAGGTGGGTGGGGCTGAGAGGACTCTCCCAGAAATTGCACTTTCAAGGACAGAGGCTCAGAGTGGCCTACAATCTCCTTCCCTTCCTCCCTCACAACAGACACCCTGTGAGATGGGTGAGGCTGAGAGAGCTCTCCCAGAAATTGCCCTTTCAAGGACAGAGTCTCAGAGCGGCCTACAATCTCCTTTCCCTTCCTCCCTCACAACAGACACCCAGTGAGGCAGGTGGGGCTGAGAGCGCTCTCACAGCAGCTGCCCTTTCAAGGACAACTCCTACGAAAGCCATGGCTAACATAAGGCCATTCCAGCAGCTGCAAGTGGAGGAGTGGGGAATCAAACCCGGTTCTCCCGGATAAGGGTCCGCACACTTAACCACTACACCAAACTGGCTCTCCCAGTCAAGTGGCTGACTGTGATGTCAACCACTGATAGCCAGAAGGAAGGCATTGGTTCCTTGGCAGTCCTGAGCAGGACCAGGTGGGTCTCAAACCCAATCTACTCTGAGCTTGTTGGGCAGGCTGTGAAGATCTTTGATGAGGATACTGATATGTCAGTTGATATGGGTGTTAAAAGCTATGGTAAGGCGGCTGAAATCTCAAAAGTGGTACTTTGGTGTGTAGGACAACTTTGGGTTAGCCCAAAGAATCGCGCTGTCTGACAGCTTGACCGATTCCCCACTAGCCTTATGCCGCTCTCACGCTCCTCTTCTCTGCAGGGTTCCCATCAGATTTCACACTATCTGCCCCAGGACTGCAACTAGCTTTGCCTTTTTCACAAGGCAAACAGAGACTGGTTTTTAGAGGATCTTGTTTGCTGCGTGGAAGAGGTGGAACGAGTTGCAGCCCCAGGACAGATAGTGTGAAATCCAACGGAAGCCCCGCGGAGAAGAGAGAGCAGAATAAGGCTAGTGGGAAATCAGTCCTTTTCTTAATTTGTTGTAGGGACTCATTTGGTCTTAGATGAGAACAAGGACAAGCCCTCAAAGGGGAGATGAGGACAAGGACAAAAACAAGCCCTCCTCTATCTGAGCACACATTTCTGGAGGGAGGGCTGTTGCTCTCAGCCAGGCATGCCTCCTCGGGATTATCGATGATGCCATAGTGCAAACTGATTTATTTATTTATTTATTTATTTATTACTTTACATTTATATCCCGCCCTCTCCGCAAGCGGACTCAGGGCGGCTTACAATATTTATCGGCTGCATGTGTGCTAGAACTGAATGGGGTCTGCCTATTAGAACCGAGAGCAATTTGCTATATCCTTCCCATGCTCCCTCTAAGCTGTGAAGTCTTGTGAACAAAAATTCTAATTCGTGAGCTACTAATATTAAAGTTGTACGTCATTTGACTACCGCATAAATTAGTTCAGGGGTGGCCAACGGTAGCGCTCCAGATTTTTTTTGCTTACAACTCCCATCAGCCTCAGCCAGCATGGCCAATGGCTGGGGCTGATGGGAGTTGTAGGCAAAAAACATCTGGAGAGCTACCGTCGGCCACCCCTGAATTAGTTTGTTCTGGGGCCATCGTTTCTGATCTAAGATAGAAATGTGTGAGCTGAAGGCTAAGAATCTGTGAGCTAGCTCACACTAACTCAGCTTAGAGGGAACACTACTCTTAATTCTTTTCCAGCTCTGCTACACAGCAAAGTGGTCCAAGTTCAGACCGACAACACCACAGTGATATTTTACATCGACAAATCGGTGATTTTAGACATAGCTGAATGATTCATATTAACGGCTTTATTGAAGGAGAAATTTAGACAAGAAGCTACTAAAAATGGCACAAACTATATGATTGGCTCCAACTGAAACGAACTGAAATGAATTGAAGATTATAAATATATGTACAGCTATAGGTTAACACTGCAAAATAAGATTAATGAGTAAATGTAAGAATGTACTATTACAAACCTATATATCAAGTTGTTTAGTTGCAATCACCTTCATCCTCTGTTTTAAATATGTAAGTTTGAAGTTATATCTGTTTCCTATTTGGTTTGAATTTTCAATTTGTTTGTGTGTCGTAATCAATAAAATCAGAAATATGAAAGGAGAAAAAACAAATTGGTGAGTTCTGCCACTGCCATTTGGGAATGGGCAGTCCCAAACCATACACCCCTCCTGGCTATCATTATTGCCAATTTGGAAAATATCACTGCAGATGGACTGAGCAGATTAGGCGAACCCCTGCACAAGTGGTCCATTCATCAAGATTATATCGACCCCATTTTCGCACAATGGGGCTTTCCTTTCAGTCCTGAATTTCTGCTTTCAGATTACGGGCTAGATATCTTGATGCTAAAATCCAAGAGAGATTTTATTTCCCAGCTACAAGCAGCTGCCAGACATCCCATTGCCTCCCGCTGGAAAGATTCAGCTAAACTTACACTTGAAACATGGTATAGTAGAATTTGGGAAACTTTCATTATGTCTCAACTTACTCAAAATGTATTTTTTTTAGGAGACTATTATCAACAATTCACTATATGCAATACTACTGGGATCCAGTTATTGTTTATCTTAAATCCAACAATGTTCTACCAAAACGATCAGATTATAATATATGGTTGTTTACATAGATGTGTTTATTTTATCCCTTATTGGTATTTTAAATACTGATATTAGACTAGGGATCATTAGCTTTTCATTAACTGTTCAGGAAACCTAAAATGTAAATTTGATAAAAATGGAGTTATCACTATACTTAATATGTAACTTTGTTTGAATGTTGGTTTATGGATACATATGTTGATCTCACACACTAATTGTTTGCAATGCTTGGAATAAAACCTCTCTATGTTTGTCATGTCAGTTAAGTTTAAAAAATTCAATAAAATTTAAATTGTAATGGGGCTTTCCTATGGTGGACCTTTTTGCCATAAGACTCAACTCCAAAACTCCCCTTTTCTGCTCCAGAGTAAGCACAAACCCACGCTCTCTGGGGGATGTGTTCCAGGTAACCTGGAATTAGACCCTATTCTGTGCCTCCCCCCCCCCCCCCTTGCCCCAGTAGGGAAGCTTTTTGACAAACTGGTCATGGACAACTGCCATTACCTATTGACCTTTAAAGCCCTATATGGTCGAGGGCCTGCCTATCTATGGGACTGCCTTTCTCCATATGTTCCCCAGAGAGCACTAAGTTCAGAAACACAACACCTGTTATCTATACCTGAACCAAGGGAGGCCAGACTGTACTCCACATGGGCTAGGGCCTTTTCAGTGGCAGCACCAATAATGTGGAACGCCCTCCCAGAGGCCATAAGGGCCCTGCGGGATCACTCCCAATTCCACAGGGCCTGTAAAACTGAATTGTTTTGACAGGCCTTTAATACCTAATGGGTATAAGAAATTATATCCACCATAGGATCACTG
Organism: Heteronotia binoei; assembly: GCF_032191835.1. Taxonomy (NCBI): domain Eukaryota; kingdom Metazoa; phylum Chordata; class Lepidosauria; order Squamata; family Gekkonidae; genus Heteronotia; species Heteronotia binoei. Next base: position 198,995,368 of record NC_083224.1, on the reverse strand, counting down.
TCAGAAGAAAGAAAGTTATGATCCCACCTATACTGAACTTTTATGCAGCACCATGAAATGTATTTTGTTATTTTTTACTGTTTTAAATTGTAAGTTTAAATTGTGTTTAATTGACTGTTAACTGCCCTGAGTCCGCTTGCGGAGAGGACAGGATTGAAAACTAAAGTAACAAACAAATATTGGTCACTCCCTTCTGGCCAAGGCAAATTTGGTTCCAGGTTCTTCAACAGAGGTTGGTAGGTTTATCCACCTTCCTCAGGTACCATATCGAGTAAATGTAAGAGACACCTTCCATCCAGGGGTGGAGACTCTAACTGCTCGGTTGCAGATACCGGAGATCAATCTTTTCCCAACACTGTAATTAAGAGTCTTGATAATGCTCACAAACCCTTGACTAGGACCTCTTATGCTTTTAAATGGAGATGTTTCCTAAGATAGTTAGGAGACAGAGAGATGTTAACCTGTCACCTCTCCATTGCTTCTAGTATAATTTAGCGCAGGGGTGTCAAACGTGGGGTCAGTGGGCTGAATCAGGCCCCTGAAGGACTTCTATCAAGCCCACAAGCAAGTCTGCTTCCATTTCCCTCTCTCTTGCTTCCTTCAGTTATCAGAGACTGTTAAATAAAATATTGTGAGAGTCCTAATCTTTTAAGCATGTTTTATTTAAAGTTTTTTTAAAAAAATCTTTAATTGTGTTTGTCTGTTTCCTTTATATACGGTAGTTTATGTCTCCACTATCTGGCATTACATTTTTGACACACGTGGCCTGGCCCACCAAGGTCTCTCATTTATGTCAGACTCCTCTTAATGAGTTTGACACCCCTGGAAGACTCTGGGCTATCCAATTCATCTGTTAAGGACCATTTGGAAGCAATTTCTTCTTTCCCTGCTCCCGTGGAGGAAAAATCTCTTTTTTTTTCAAAGAAGATTTCAAAAAGATTCCTCAAGGGCCTCAACAATTTGTACTTGCCGAGGGCTTCCGTAGTGCAAAGGTGGCCTCTCATTAGTTTTGACTCAGCTAATACAACCTCCTTCTGAACCTTTGGCCGTTTGCCCTCTGGAGTATCTCTCTGTCAAAGTTTCCTTCCTAGCAGCCATTACATCTGCAAGGAGGGTAGGGGAAATTTCAGCACTGGAGCTGATCACCCGTTATCAAGTCTCACAACCATAGCGCGGTGCCAAGACCCAGCATTCATTTTTACCTCAGGGAATTCCCAGATTTCACTTTAGGATATCTCACTTTCCCACCTTTTCCCCACAACATCCTCTGAGGCAGAAAAGAAGTTACACACATTAGATGCAAAATGTGCCTTGCTGTTTATTTAAAGAGGACAAGTGAGTTCAGGAAGACCGCACAATTATTTGTTTCGCTGGACCTTCTGAGGGAAAGGCCGCATCAGCCCAGATGATGCGGGACTGCACAGGGCTGTCTCTGGTGGATTGTCTCTGGCGTCAAGAGAGCCTACAAGCAGGCATCCGTCCAGCATCCATTAGACATCTGAGCACACTCAACAAGGTCTCAGTGTCTGCCGCCTTTCGATGGAGCATCCTGTTGACTGTGGTGTGCAAGGCAGCCCCCTGGTCATCTGCAGACACCTTCGTTAAACACTACTCTGTAGATGTTTGTACAAGAAGGGAGATGTCAGTGGGAACAGCAGTCGTGTGTTCAATTTTCCAGTGAATTGCTCACCCCACCACCCGTTAAGTCAGTTTCTTAGTTTTCCATGTGGGACCGCACCGGACGACTATGAAAACAGTGTTGCGTTTACTTAGAACTGTTGTTCATCAAATTGCCACTGTGTAGCAGTGTTCCCTCTAAGCTGAGTTAGTGTGAGCTAGCTCACAGTTTTTTAGCCTGTGGCTCACATATTTTTGTCTTAGCTCAGGAAGGATGGCCCCAGAACAAACTAATTCATGCAGTAGCCAAATCGCTCGATGGCAACTTTAATGCTAGTAGCTCACAAAGCAGAATTTTTGCTCACAAAGCTTCACAGCTTAGAGGGACCCAGGGGTGGAATTCTAGCAGGAGCTCCTCTGCATATTAGGCCAATCCCCTGATGTAACCAATCCTCCAAGAGCTTACAAAAAAGAGCCTTGCAAGCTTATGGAGGATTGGTTACATAAGGGGTGTGTGGCCTAACATGCAAAGGAGCTCCTGCTAGAATTCCACCCCTGGAGGAACCCCGGGCTTTTTTTTTTTTGTAGCAGGAATTCCTTTGCATATTAGGCCATGCCCCCATGATGTAGCCAATCCTCCAAGAGCTCATAGGGCTCTTATTACAGGAGGACTGTAATAGGGCTCTTATTACAAGGAGGACTTGACACTGAAAGTGTCAAGACAGTGTGCGTTTGCAATAAAAAAGGCCAACGCCATGCTGGGAATTATTAGGAAGGGAATTGAAAACAAATCAGCCAGTATCATAATGCCCCTGTATAAATCGATGGTGCGGTCTCATTTGGAGTACTGTGTGCAGTTCTGGTCGCCGCACCTCGAAAAGGATATTATAGCATTAGAGAAGGTGCAGAGAAGGGCAACTAGAATGATTAAAGGGCTGGAACACTTTCCCTATGAAGAAAGGTTGAAACGCTTGGGACTCTTTAGCTTGGAGAAACGTCAACTGCGGGGTGACATGATAGAGGTTTACAAGATAATGCATGGGATGGAGAAGGTAGAGAAAGAAGTACTTTTCTCCCTTTCTCACAATACAAGAACTCGTGGGCATTCGATGAAATTGCTGAGCAGACAGGTTAAAACGGATAAAAGGAAGTCCTTCTTCACCCAAAGGGTGATTAACATGTGGAATTCACTGCCACAGGAGGTGGTGGCGGCCACAAGTATAGCCACCTTCAAGAGGGGTTTAGATAAAAATATGGAGCAGAGGTCCATCAGTGGCTATTAGCCACAGTGTATGTGTGTATATAACATTTTTTGCCACTGTGTGACACAGAGGGTTGGACTTGATGGGCCGTTGGCCTGATCCAACATGGCTTCTCTTATGTTCTTAGGACTGGCTACATCAGGGGTGTGTGGCCTAATATGCAAAGGAGTTCCTGCTACAAAAAAAGCCGTGGAAGGAGCACTGCTGTGCAGGCACACATCCGTCCTGCCTACCCTGCTGTAAGCTATTCCTCTGTTGAAAAATGTTATCTTTGGCTCATGGTGGTGGCTCAGGAGAACTGAGGGAATGTGCAGAGCCCCTTCCTGGAGCATGTGACCATTGCACGGGAAGACAGCTCCACTGCCTCCATTTGGCAGGAGCTCCTCCTACTCTGTTCCGAGGCTAGCTAGAAAATCTTCCAGCTGCTGGCCTGTGAATGTATAAAGCCCCACATGTGCCTACACAGTGACAGCTTGATGAGCAACAGTTACAGGTAAGCGCAATGCTGTTATTTCCCCCTTTCTAAACGTCTTTGTGGGGGGGGACAGAACAAAATTTCCCCTGTGAAAGATTAAAAGTTGACTCTCAGCAGATTCCTCATGAGCTTCTGATGGCTTCCAGCAGCCTGTACTTGCAAATACAGCAGTGGACAATCTGTAGCTCAGGAGCCACATATGGCTCTTTCATACATATTTTGCGGCTCTCAAAACCCCCTCCGTTCTGTCAGTTGGCTTGGAGAAGGTAACAGGCAGGTAATAGGCAGGGCTTTTTTTTTTGAGCAGGAACACACAGGAACGGAGTTCCAGCTGGCTTGGTGTTGGGGTGTGTGGTCTAATATGCAAATGAGTCCCTGGTGGGTTTTTCCTACAAAAAGCCCTGCATGAAACAATGTTGATGTCAGGGGGTGTGGCCTAATATGCAAATGAGTTCCTGGTGGGGGTTTTTTACCAAAAAGCCCCGCATGGAACAATGTTGATGTCAGGGGGTGTGGCCTAATATGCAAATGAGTTCCTGGTGGGGTTTTTCTACCAAAAAGCCCCGCATGGAGCAATGTTGATGTCAGGGGGTGTGGCCTAATATGCAAATGAGTTCCTGGTGGGGGTTTTAACCAAAAAGCCCCGCATGGAGCAATGTTGATGTCAGGGGGTGTGGCCTAATATGCAAATGAGTTCCTGGTGGGGTTCTTCTACCAAAAAGCCCCGCATGGAACAATGTTGATGTCAGGGGGTGTGGCCTAATATGCAAATGAGTTCCTGGTGGGTTTTTCTACCAAAAAGCCCCGCATGGAACAATGTCGGTGTCAGGGGGTGTGGCCTAATATGCAAATGAGTTCCTGGTGGGGTTTTTCTACCAAAAAGCCCCACATGGAACAATGTTGATGTCAGGGGGTGTGGCCTAATATGCAAATGAGTTCCTGGTGGCGTTTTTCTACCGAAAAGCCCTGCATGAAACAATGTTGATGTCGGGGGGTGTGGCCTAATATGCAAATGAGTTCCTGGTGGCGTTCTTCTACCGAAAAGCCCTGCATGAAACAATGTTGATGTCAGGGGGTGTGGCCTAATATGCAAATGAGTTCCTGGTGGCGTTTTTCTACCGAAAAGCCCTGCATGAAACAATGTTGATGTCGGGGTGTGTGGCCTAATATGCAAATGAGTTCCTGGTGGCATTTTTCTACCGAAAAGCCCTGCATGAAACAATGTTGATGTCAGGGGGTGTGGCCTAATATGCAAATGAGTTCCTGGTGGCGTTTTTCTACCGAAAAGCCCTGCATGAAACAATGTTGATGTCGGGGTGTGTGGCCTAATATGCAAATGAGTTCCTGGTGGCGTTTTTCTACCGAAAAGCCCCGCATGGAACAATGTCGATGTCAGGGGGTGTGGCCTAATATGCAAATGAGTTCCTGGTGGCGTTTTTCTACCAAAAAGCCCCGCATGGAACAATGTTGATGTCAGGGGGTGTGGCCTAATATGCAAATGAGTTCCTGGTGGCGTTTTTCTACCGAAAAGCCCTGCATGAAACAATGTTGATGTCAGGGGGTGTGGCCTAATATGCAAATGAGTTCCTGGTGGCGTTTTTCTACCGAAAAGCCCTGCATGAAACAATGTTGATGTCGGGGTGTGTGGCCTAATATGCAAATGAGTTCCTGCTGGGCGTTTTCTACCAAAAAGCCCTGGTAACAGGGGTGTCAAACATGCAACCCAGGGACCGAATCAGGTCCCCAGAGGGCTCCTCTCAGGCCCCCAAGCAACTGGCCCTTGTCTGCTTCCTTCTCCCTCTCTCCTGCTTTCTTCTGCATCTCAGTTTGCTTTGCAAGGCTTGCTCAATTGCACAGGAGCTACAGAGCAGAACCTCAATTTTCTCCGTTGGTTGAGGCTCCTCTCTCTCCTGGTTCCCTGGGAAGGAGGGGAAAGAGCCAGAGCTTCCTTTGCCCAGTCCTCTGGATCCCATGGGAGAAAGAGAACGAAAGCAGCTTTAAGACTGACAAGTGCTAATGTTTTAAGCATCTTTTTGTCTGTGTTTTTTAAAAGGTTTGTATCACTGCTACCTAATCTTAAGTAGGTACACGCATGGCCTGGCCTGACACAGCCCAGCCCGGCCCAACAAGGTCTCATTTATGTCAGATCTGGCCCTCATAACAAATGAGTTCGACACCCCTGTCTTAAGACATCAGTGGTAGTTCAGAAAGAAGGCCGAGTCACTGGGAACTCCAAAATCTGGGGAGGGATTTGGATGTGGACAACAGCAGCCTCAGGCAGCCCCGGCCGAAGACAGCCTTACCGTTCACTTGGAGACTGTTTTCCTGGATAATGTAGCGTCCCATTTTGCGCCCCCCGTCCATCTTGTCGCTCATTTTTTTGTGGACCTTTGCAGGGTCAAAAGGGGCGGGGAGACGATCTTTCCAGTAGCTGAAGAGGGAGTTCACATGCACACCATTTCCAGTCTGTGCAGGCCTAAGAATACACAAATGTGCATTAGTGCTCTGGGAAAGAGGAGGGTGCCCCCTTTACTGAGGCCACGGCAGGACACAGAACGTTTCCAGATCCATGGAGAGCTCTCTTGACCAGTGGGTAAAATGCAGTCAGAGATCCCTATCATTAGCTGTTGTAGTTTTGCCAAGCTGTAAGGCCGTGATCTTGGCACTTGTAGAACCTGAACCTTTCGCCAGCAGCTGCGACTGGCATCCTCAGACCTATAACACAAAAGGCTAGAGTCCTCTCCATGTCAAAGTGAGAAGAAGATGGTAGGCAGGTAATTTATATCAACTCAGGAAGGTGGGGTAGGGCTGAGTCATTATACCCCACCTCCAGAGTAGAAATACCCCACCTTCCTAAGTAGATACACTCCACCCTCCAGAGTAGATATAAATTACCTGCCTACCATCTTCTTCTCTCTTTGACACAGAGAGAACTCTAGCTTTTTGTGTTATACACCTGAGGATGCCAGTCACAGCTGCTGGCAAAATGTCAGATTTTACAATGCCAAGACTATGGCCATACAGCCCAGAAAATCTACAACTAATGAATTCCAGCTCTGAAAACCTTCGACAACAGATCCCTATCTGTTCTACACCATCCATACTTTGACGCAACAGGACAATGGGCTTTTACTACAGTGAGGGACAGAGGAGCACATCTTTAGAGAGGCTGTCTGATTTTGCAAACAGTCCTGCTGAAATTAAAAGCAATCGCCATTTTATTTTTACTTGTCCCTTGTGCAAACTGATGGCAAGTCTTCATTTTGTGCCATGTTCTGTCTTTCCTATAAAACATGTCCACTTTTCAATATGACTGGTGCTTCAGTAAATCTGAACATTTTAAACATTTTGTGCTAGAGCTAGTTCTGTAAGAAGTGTTTCGTTGGATGTTGGAATGTGGGAGGTGTCTCTTAGACAAAGGAATCTGAAACAGTACTACAGGCAGCTTTACTGTCAGAGACTTATCATGACCCACTATTTTCAGAACTTCTACAACTGATGAAAGTTTCAATATCACATCTGCAAGACTGAAGAAATGATTTTCTAAAATTTAAATTGTCTGCATTCGAAATTTGGACCGCACTAGCACTTTATTCTTCCCGCGGAGTCGGGCGAACGTCTTTGAGTGCTTTAGAGTCAAGAAATTGACACATAGAAACTGAGAATCTTTTATGAACTTTATTTCTATCCTTGCACATTGAATTTGAGATTTATGAACTTTTGTAGCACGTAATGAGTTGCATTCCTGTTTTGTGGAACTCCAGGCTTTATCATAACCTGTTGGTGGGGCATGACATTCTCTTGGAATTATAACTGACGGACCCTATTTTGAAAGGCTATGCTCATGCCCTCTAAGTGAGGTTGGATCTGTAGAGCATATGTTTTTCAGCTGCCCATATTATAGGGAGGCTCGTTTTAGAATTATTACTCCATTAGTCAATAGGACACATGATTATATTAATGCAAACAAATAGGGTTGCCAATCCCCAGGCGAGGGCAGGGGATCCCCCGGTGTGGAGGCCCTCCCCCCACTTCAGGGTCATCAGAAAGCGGGGGAGGGGAGGGAAATGTCTGCTGGGCATTCCATTACTCCCTATGGAGTCTGATTCCCATAGGATGTAATGGAGAATCTTGGGTATCTGGGGCTCTGTGGGGGGGCCTGTTTTTTGAGGTAGAGGCATCAAATTTTCAGCACAGCATCCAATGCTTCTCCCCAAAATACCCTCCAGGTTTCAGAAAGATTGGACCAGGGGGTCCAATTCTATGAGCCTCAAAAGAAGGTGCCCCTTTCCTTCATTATTTCCAATGGAGGGAAGGCATTTTAAAAGAGCGTGGTCCCTTTAAATGTGAGGGCCAGAACTCCCTTTGGAGTTCAGTTGTGCTTGTCACACCCGTGCTCCTGGCTCCACACCCAAAGTCCCCAGATATTTCTTGAACTGGACTTGGCAACGCTACAAAGAAAGCAAGACTTAATTGGTTCCTTTCAGATAAGAATTCAGAGATTACGCATTCAGTTGCTGAGTCTTGTGCTGAGTTTTGGGCGGGAATTGCATTTTAAAAGTTCTTAATTTTTGATCTCTATTTTAGTATACTATGTCTGTTTTTATTTTTTCATATTATGTTTCTACTGTATTGTGGTCTTGAGACTGTAATAAACTATGATGACGACCTTGTGATCACACAGATCACTTCCCTTGAAAGAAACAGAAGCATCGCATCCCTCCTTAAACTCTACTCTCCCCAGCTTCTAAATCTTCAGGAATCTGGAATCTGGGAGTTGGCAACCAAGCCATGAAGCTCTGGGGGGGAGCTTTGACCAGTTGTTCACTTTCACGTCTCACTGCCTGAAAACATGCAAAAAATATGGCTACTTTTTGTATATAAATGTTTTAACCAGAAGGAGCTGCCACAGGAGGTGGTGGCAGCTACAAGCATAGCCAGCTTCAAGAGGGGAATGGATAAACATCTGGAGCAGAGGTCCATCAGTGGCTGTTAGCCACAGCGAACTGTTGGAACTCTCTGTCTGGGGGAGTGATGCTCTGTATTCTTGTGCTTGGGAGGGGCAACAATGGGAAGGCTTCTAGTGTCCTGGCCCCATTGATGGACCTCCTAATGGCACCTGGTTTTCTTGGCCACTGAATACAATCATAGAATCATAGAGTTGGAAGGGACCTTCAGGGTCATCTAGTCCAACCCCCTGCACAATGCAGGACACTCACAAATACCTCCCCCTAAATTACAGAATCACAGAATCTGTGTGACACAGAGTGCTGGACTGGATGGGCCATTGGCCTGATCCAACATGGCTTCTCTTCTGTTCTTATGTGACACAGAGTGCTGGACTGGATGGGCCATTGGCCTGATCCAACATGGCTTCTCTTCTGTTCTTATGTGACACAGAGTGCTGGACTGGATGGGCCATTGGCCTGATCCAACATGGCTTCTCTTCTGTTCTTATGTGACACAGAGTGCTGGACTGGATGGGCCATTGGCCTGATCCAACATGGCTTCTCTTCCGTTCTTATGTGACACAGAGTGCTGGACTGGATGGGCCATTGGCCTGATCCAACATGGCTTCTCTTCCGTTCTTATGTGACACAGAGTGCTGGACTGGATGGGCCATTGGCCTGATCCAACATGGCTTCTCTTATGTTCTTTTGTGACACAGAGTATTGGACTAGATGGGCCATTGGCCTGATCCAACAGGGCTTCTCTTATGTTCTTATGTGACACAGAGTGTTGGACTGGATGGGCCATTGGCCTGATCCAACAAGGCTTCTTTTATGTTCTTTTGTGACACAGAGTATTGGACTAGATGGGCCATTGGCCTGACCCAACACGGCTTCTCTTATGTTCTTTTGTGACACAGAGTATTGGACTAGATGGGCCATTGGCCTGACCCAACACGGCTTCTCTTATGTTCTTTTGTGACACAGAGTGCTGGACTGGATGGGCCATTGGCCTGATCCAACATGGCTTCTGTTATGTTCTTATGTGACACAGAGTGTTGGACTGGATGGGCCACTGGCCTGACCCAACATGGCTTCTCTTATGTGACTCAGTTTTGGACTGGATGGGCCATTGGCCTGATCCAATGTGGCTTCTCTTATGTTCTTATGTGACACAAAGTGTTGGACTGGATGGGCCATTGGCCTGATCCAACATGGCTTCTCTTCTGTTCTTATTCTGTGTCCATTTTAAGCTAACCCTCCTTGGAGGGACTTCTCTAGGCTTTGCCTCTTGAACTATTTGTGTCCATGCTCCCCTTAAGATGGATTATAGCCCTGCTTTCCACCTTCTGCAGAGCCTCTTACCGAAAATCGTTCACTTTGTACCACATGAATGCGGACTCAAAGATCTCCTTGATAATGCGCTCCATCTGGGAAAGGAAAGAGAGTGTGAGTGAATTTGACTCCGATGTTGGGGCGGGGAGCGAGCGTCTGTTCACCAATCAAGATGGAAGGCCTCAGTACTCTTGTTCCTCTTGGGCCGCAGTTGAAGGTGGAAACTATTAGACAATTATCTATACATCCAACAGCCCAAACGTTCCGATTTCAACAGGACAGAAAAAGGCCAAGGTTTGCAGAAACATATAAAATGTCTTTAAAACATATCGGAGTAACCTCCGCCTTAAACCACACTCAGCAATGTCAACCCATGTGCAGACATTGCTGGTAGAAGAGGTCAGAGGGAGGGATGGTGGCTCAGTGGTTGAGCATCTGCTTGGTAAACAGAAGGTCACAGGTTCAATCCCTAGCATCTCCCACTAAAAAGGGCCCAGGCAGTAGGTGTTGGAGATGGAGGGATGGTGGCTCAGTGGTAGAGCATCTGCTTGTTAAGCAGAAGGTCCCAGGTTCAGTCCCTAGCATCTCCCACTAAAAAGGGCCCAGGCAGTAGGTGATGGAGATGGAGGGATGGTGGCTCAGTGGTAGAGCATCTGCTTGTTAAGCAGAAGGTCCCAGGTTCAGTCCCTAGCATCTCCCACTAAAAAGGGCCCAGGCAGTAGGTGATGGAGATGGAGGGATGGTGGCTCAGTGGTAGAGCATCTGCTCGTTAAGCAGAAGGTCCCAGGTTCAGTCCCTAGCATCTCCCACTAAAAAGGGCCCAGGCAGTAGGTGATGGAGATGGAGGGATGGTGGCTCAGTGGTAGAGCATCTGCTTGTTAAGCAGAAGGTCCCAGGTTCAGTCCCTAGCATCTCCCACTAAAAAGGGTCCAGGTAGTAGGTGATGGAGATGGAGGGACGGTGGCTCAGTGGTAGAGCATCTGCTTGGGAAGCAGAAGGTCCCAGGTTCAATCCCTGGCATCTCCAACTCAAAAGGGTCCAGGCAGTAGGAGATGGAGGGATGGTGGCTCAGTGGTAGAGCATCTGCCTGGGAAGCAGAAAGTCCCAGGTTCAATCCCCGGCATCTCCAACTAAAAAGGGTCCAGGCAGTAGGTGATGGAGATGGAGGGACGGTGGCTCAGTGGTAGAGCATCTGCTTGGGAAGCAGAAAGTCCCAGGTTCAATCCCCAGCATCTCCCACTAAAAAGGGTCCAGGCAGTAGGTGATGGAGATGGAGGGACGATGGCTCAGTGGTAGAGCATCTGCTTGGGAAGCAGAAGGTCCCAGGTTCAGTCCCCAGCATCTCCCACTAAAAAGGGTCCAGGCAAGTAGGTGCGAAAAACCTCCGCTTGAGACCCTGGAGAGCCACTGCCAGTCTGAGTAGACAAGACTGACGTTGATGGACCGAGGGTCTGATTCAGTAGAAGGCAGCTTGATATCCCCCAGTTTGGAAGCCCTCCCCCACTTGAAGGTCATCAGAAAGTGGGGGTGGGGAGGGAAATGCCTGCTGGGTACTCAGGGCCGGCCCTCCCACTACGTGGTTGCCTAGGGCTCTCGCGCCCCCCTCCGGTGCCCCAGGCTTGCCTCCCTCCCTCCCCCCTCCCTGCCGCTGCGAGCCCCCTCTGGGGTCCACTGCTGCGCTCCGCTGGGTCGCTCCCTTTCCCCTGCTCGCCAGCTAAAAGTCAGCTTAGCCAGCTTCCCAGCTCCTGCCTTCATGTTTTGTCTCTTAACAAAACATGCAGGAGCGGGCTGCAAAGCCGGCAAAGCTTACTTTTAGCCGGCAAGTCCCAGGGGGAAGGGAGCGAGCGGAGCGCGGGGGGGGGGGAGGCCAGGGGGGACACCGTGCGGGGGGGAGGAGGGGCGTGGAGCTGCAGGGGGGGAGCCGTGGGGGTGCTTTGGGGGGGGCGCCATGCAGCAAGTCTGCCTAGGGTGCCCCAGGACGTTGGGCAGGCCCTGTGGGTACTCCATTATTCCCTATGGAGACCGATTCCCATTGGGTATAGTGGAGAATCGATTCATGGGTATCTGGGGCTTCTGTGAGACAGAAGCATCGAATCTGCAACATCGCATCCAATGCCTCTCCTCAAAAGACCCTCCAGGTTTCAAACAGATTGGACCAGGGGGCCCAATTCTGACTCCCGATCCTTAATTTTTCAAAATGAAGGGAAGGCATTTAGAAGGCGTGCGGTCCCTTTAAATGTGATGGCCAGAACTCCCTTTGGAGTTCAATCATGCTCATCACATTCTTGCTCTCAAAGTCTCCTGGCTCCACCGCCAATATTTTCTGAGTCGGACCTGGAATCCTGAGCAGAAGATTTTGCTGCTGCTTCCCTGCTGATGAGCAGGGGTGGAATTCTGGCAGGCCTCCTTTGCATATTAGGCCACACACCCCTGATGTAGCCAATCCCCCAAGAGCTTACACAAAAGAGCCTTGCAAACTCCTGAAGGATTGGCTACATCAGGCGGTGTGGCCTAATATGCAAAAGAGCTCCTGCTAGAATTCCACCCCGAAGGGGAGGGTGAGAGCGGAACAGGCGGCAGCTGTGCCTGTCTGGTCTTTACTTTTTAATCTGCCTGGGGGACATGCCTAGGTTGCCTCAAATTGAAGAAGAAGAAGATATTGGATTTATATCCCACCCTCCACTCCAAATCTCAGAGCGGCCTACAATCTCCTATATCTTCTCCCCCCACAACAGACACACTGCAAGGTGGGTGGGGCTGAGAGGGCTCTCACAGCAGCTGCCCTTTTGTGGACAACCTCTGCCAGAGCTGTGGCTGACCCAAGGCCATTCCAGCAGCTGCAAGTGGAGGAGTGGGGAATCAAACCCGGTTCTCCCAGATAAGTGTCCGCACACTTACCCACTACACCAATCTGGTTCTCTAGCTGGTCATCAAAATGACTATCTGAATGCAGCCTATAAACGCCTTCATAAACGCCTCTGAACATATAAAGCTGCCTTATACCGAATCAGACCCTCTTTCCATCAAATTCAGTATTGTCTACTCAGACTGGCAGCGGCTCTCCAGGGTCTCATGCTGAGGTTTTTCACACGTATTTACCTGGACCTTTTTAGCTGGAGATGCCAGAGATTGAACCTGGGACATTCTGCTTACCAAGCAGATGCTCTACCACTGAGCCATCGTCCTCTTATCTTTGACAGTAGGCCACACACTTCCCTGAAAGCTTCAGTACTGTCCTATGAGAAGGAGTTGGATGTGATGCTTACATAATATTGCATGACTCTTTCGGTGGAGTTGAACTTCCGGGATCCATGCACTCCCAAGTCCCTGGTATAAGGCAGGTTGGTGATAGTGTAGTTCACGGTGAAATACCCAACAGTTGGAGTCCGAGGGGTGGTAGAGGCGGTAGTGACTTCTGGAAGAGATGAGAATGCCAGTTTGAGGATAGAAATAAGAACATCAGAAGAGCCCTGCTGGATCAGACCAGTGAAGGTCCACCTAGCCCACCATCCTGCCTCACACAATGGCCAACCAGTTCCTCTGGAGGGTCAACAACAGGGCACAGAGGCCGAGGCCTTCATAAGAACATCAGAAGAGCCCTGCTGGATCAGACCACTGAAGGTCCATCTAGCCCAGTGTTTCCCATTTGCAGGATCGTGACCCGATACCGGGCCACAGAAGCCTCACTACCAAATCAAAAGAAAAGCCAAAGCTAGTCCCACCCCCAGCATAGTTAGCCCCACCCCAAGCAAAGCATGAACTCTGCTCTGCTTGCTTCCTTCCTCCATCTCTCTGTCGTGCAGAGAAAAGCTAGCCTTGAAGACTGACACAGGCTGCAAAGCTTGAGCTCTGTTTGGCTTTATTCCTTCCCCCGTCACTGTGTTGTGCAGAGACGAGCTGGGCTGCCTCTCCTTCTTTCTCCCCCCCTCCCAGTGTTTAAGTGAAAAGCTGGAGTTGACTGGCACTTTAGACCCATAAAGTGTTCTCCAAAGTATGAGCTTTCATGCGCCTTGCAGTATGCTCTTTTGGGGAGATTTCCCCGGGAGGCCTGGGCGGCAAAGAAGGGTGTGTGTGTGTTTCAGCCAGGAGGAGCGGGGAGTGGGCATTCCAGCACCTATTTTTTTTTAACCAAACGACCCCTGGGCAGAATTTTCGCTGGCTAGGGTCATCTGATGGTGAGAAAGGCTTTCCCCCCTTTCTTTCTTTCTTTCTTTCTTTCTTTCTTTCTTTCTTTCTTTCTTTCTTTCTTTCTTTCTTTCTTTCTTTCTTTCTTTCTTTCTTTCTTTCTTTCTTTCTTTCTTTCTTTCTTTCTTTCTTTCTTTCTTTCTTCCTTCCTTCCTTCCTTCCTTCCTTCCTTCCTTCCTTCCTTCCTTCCTTTCTTTTTTTCTTTCCCTGCAAGAGATGCTCTGCTTGTATTCTTGGTGCCTGGAGGGGGGGAAGCAACACTGGGAGGGCTTCTAGTGCCCTGACCCCACTGGTGGACATTTTGGTTCTTTTGGGGCATTGTATGAGAGAATTTTGGGCTGGATAGTCCACTGGCCTGATCCAACACAGCTCCTCTTATGTTCTCATGTTCTTTCTTTCCATGTCTTCTTTTCCTCTCCTTCCATTTCATTCTTTCCCTTTCTTTCTTTCCTTCCATTTTTACTGGATGAAACTTTTCTGGTCATCATACTGTTGTTGCAGGCACAGGAGTTCTGCCAATGAAAAGTTGGCACCCCCAGTTGTAGCCGGCTGGCCTTTCTATGAGATTTCTGTCTGAGTGAGTGAGAGTGAGAGGTGTGGGGCAGAAAGAGATTATTGGAGATTACTGCAGTATATCTCAACAGCACTGGAAGTGATGGTACTATGAACTTGGCACCATTTTACTGGTCCTGCTTTTAACAGCTGTCTGACACCAAAATTAAATTCCTCCTGTAGATATTAAAAAGGATGAAAGAAGTTCACTAAATATCTGCAAAACACGTTGCTTTTAAAGGCATGGGAAACACAGCCAGTAAAAAGCTGCAGGCCCCTCATAAATATCCTTTTTGGGATAACTAAGAAAAGCTTATATGAACTTCATATAACTTAAAATCAATTCATTAATTGCAGTACAATTCTCTGCTACCTTTCACAGCAATTTCCCAGTGTTTCAGCCAAAGAAAAGTATGAAAAATTGTAGTCGAAAGATTTTCTTGAAACCAAGCAAACTTGGTTATAGCTTGAGTCAGGGTTCCAATAGTAGCTGCTGAAGGAAGGACCTACTAAATATTTCCGCATATTTTGAGGTAGAGCAGCTGCCAGGGCCCAGTGTGGGTGATACACAGTGCTGTCATTCCTGATGGCAATAGCAACAGCACTCCCAACTGCATACACTGGCCAGTGCTGTTGAGGAAGGGGTGTGTAGGTGGTTCAGGCAATTGAACATGGGCATTAGGAGTGCTTGCAAGCTGGAGAAGAACACACAAACAGATAGGTGCATGCAGGTGTGGGAGTGGAAAGAGAGGACCGCCCACATCCCACCCCCATTTTGGCTCATCATGAGTTTCAGAGAGATTTTTCTGAAAATGAAGTTACTTCAGAAGAAGAGGCAGGTTTGGGGGAGTGCCCTGGAAGTGACATCACAGGAAAAGGTGGAAGGTTTGGTTCAGTGTGCCCCGGAAGTGACATCACTTGGCCCTTGACACCACAGGAAATGACATAATTCCTGTCTCCTGGCTCCACCTCCAAAGTCTCTTGGTTCCACCCCCAAATTTTAGTGGGCCACGAAGGAGAAGTGTAAAAATAACCGGGCCACAGGAAAGAAAAGTTTGGGAAACCCTGATCTAGCCCATCATCCTGCCTCACACAATGGCTAACCAGTTCTTCTGGAGGGCCAACAACAGGGCAAAGAGGCCGAGGCCTTCATAAGAACATCGGAAGAGCTCAGCTGGAAAAAACCAGGGGTCCATCTAGTCCAGCATCCTGTTCCACACAGGGGCCAGCCTGTTCCCCTGGAGGGCTGACAACAGAGCATAGAGGCTGAGGCCTTCATAAAAACATAAGAGCCCTGCTGGATCAGACCAGTGGTTCATCTAGTCCAGTATCCTGTCTCACACAGTGGCCAGCCAGTTCCTCTGGAGGGCCAATAACAGGACACAGAGGCTGAGGCCGTCATAAGAACTTCAGAAGAGCCCTGCTGGATCTAGGCTTCCCAACCCTCCCGCCCTGGCGGGGGACCCCAGGATTTGCAGCCTCTTCCCCCGCTCTCAACAAAAATGGAAGCAGGGGGAGGGGGGGGGAAACGGCGCCAAGGAGCGTGGCGAGACGCCCCATCTCAGAGGAGCAGTTAAGGTGAAGCAAAGAAGAGGCGGCAGCAGCGCAGTGGCATCGCCCGCTCCGCCTCTGAGGTAAAATCAGAGAAGGGGAGGGTGGAGGCAGGCCAGGAGTGAGGCGAGCCATGAGTCCGGGTCGGGCGACGCCGCTGCACTGCCGCCTTTTCTCTGCTTCTCTGTAGCTGTTCCTCCGAGATGGGCTCAGCCTGAGCCCATCTCGGAGGAGCAGCTACGGTGAAGCAGAGAAGAGGCGACAGCAGCGCAGAGGCGTCACCCGCTCCACTCCGCCTCTGAGGTAAAATCAGAGAAGAGGAGGGTGGAGGGAAGGAAGACATTTAAAAAGGTGTGCCGTCCCTTGAAATGCGATGGCCAAAACTCCCGTTGGGGTTCAGTGATGCTTGTCACACCCTTGCTCCTAGCTCCACCCCAGTGTCTCCTGGCTCCACCTCCAAAGTCCCCAGATATTTCTTGAACTGGACTTGGCAACCCTAGCTGGATCAGACCAGTGAAGGTCCATCTAGTCCCGCATTCTGTCTCACACAATGGCCACCCAGTTCCTCTGGAGGGCCAGCAACAAGGCACAGAGGCTGAGGCCTTCCCCTGAGGTTGCCCCCTGGCTCTGAGACTCAGACGTTTGGTGCCTCTGAATGTGGAGGTTCCCTCAGTCACCATGGCTAGGAGCCATTGAGAGGCTTGGCCTCCATGAATCTATCTAATTCAGTTTTAAAGCTGTTTATTCCTGTGGCCATGACAGTGAATTCCACATTTTAATCACTCCTTGCATAAAGTAGTATTTCCTTTTGTTCATCTGAACCCACTGCCCATTAGTTGGATGTTGTTCCGTTCTGGTATTTTGGGAGAGGGAGAAAACTTCTCTTTGTCAACTCTCTTGGGCCTGTGCACCATTTTATAAACCTCTCTAATCTCCCCCCTCCCCCCCCATTTGTCTCTTTTCTCAACTGAAAAGTCCCAGGCTCTTCCACCTTTTCTCACAGGGAAGGTACTCCAACCCCCTAATTGATTTGAATGAATCTTTCCGGAGTACTTAAATTGTTGTGCAGTGCTTCCATGTACTTACGTATAACACTTGGTGACTCAGGGTAACCTGGAAATTAAAACAACAGCATTAAAAAAAATGGAATGCAAAACTAATCATCAGGGATACGGTCATGACCAATGCTGCCTCTAAGCTGCAGAGTCTTGTGAGCAAAAATTCTACTTTGTGAGCTGCTGGCATTAAAGTTGCATAAATTAGTGGGCTCTGGGGTCATCCTTCTGGAGCTAAGACAAACAATGTGTGAGGCTAAAAGTCTGTGAGCTAGCTCACACTAACTCAGCTTAGAGGGAACACTGGTCATGAGCTGCAGTGAACGGTGAGTTCTTTCTATGGCCTCTCTTTTCCTGAGAGTTTTTGAATCCTGAGGGATTCAATCATTCCCAAACCTGGACGGCTCACCCGGTCGCATCAGATCTTGAAAGCTAAGCAGGGCGGGCTCTGGTTCGCACGTGGGTGGAAGGTCACTAAAAAGGCCAGGGTTGCTACACAGAGTCAGGCAATAGCAAACCGCCTCTGCCTGGCTTCCGTCTTGAAAACCCCACAGGTTGGCAATGATTCGAGGACACTTCCCTCCAGCGATTCAATGGCACGGTGAGGCCCCCAGGCTCTGACCTAAATGGCCCAGGCTAGCCCAATCTCACCAGATCTTGGAAGCTTAGCAGGTTCGGCCCAGATTAGTACTCAGATGGGAGACTGCCAAGGAAGATCAGGGTCCATGTGCAGAGGGAGGTAATGGCAAGCCACCTCTGATCTTCCCTAGCCTTGAAAATCCTATGCAGGGGTGTCCAACTCATGAGGGCCGGATCTGCCATAAATGAGACCTCGTCAGGCCGGGCCATGTGTATACCCATTTCAGAGCAGGTAGCAGAGATATAAACTTTATAAAGGACACCGTCGGGGAGGGACGGTGGCTCAGTGGTAGAGCATCTGCTTGGGAAGCAGAAGGTCCCAGGTTCAATCCCTGGCATCTCCAAAAAAGGGTCCAGGCAAAGAGGTGTGAAAAAACCTCAGCTTGAGACCCTGGAGAGCCGCTGACAGTCTGAGAAGACAATACTGACTTTGATGGACCAAAGGTCTGATTCAGTATAAGGCAGCTTCATATGTTCATATGACACAGACAAAGAAAGTTAACGTTTTTTTTTTTTAACTTAAAATAAAACAGGCTTAAAACATTAGCACTCTTTGGTCTTAAAGGTGCTTTCTTTGTATTTCTTGCATGCGATCCAGGGAACTGGGCAAAGGAAGCTCTGGCTCTTTCCTTCCTTCCCCAGGGGACCAGGAGCAGGAGGAGCCTCAGCCAACAGAAGGAAGAGAGGCTTGGCTCAGTAGCTCTGCTGTAGGATTGAGAGAGCCTAGTAAAGTAAGCTCTGCCTCCCTCCCTCCCTTCCTCCTCAAGGAAGGAGCCGCAGCCAATGGAGAAAAAGAGGTTTTGCTCTGTAGCTCCTGTGCGATTGAGCAAACCTTGAAAAGCAAGCTTCTATGCAGAAGGAAGCAAGAGAGAGGGAGAAGGAAGCAGATGACAGCCAGTTGCTCAGGGACCTGATAGGAGCCCTCTGGGGGCCTGATTCAGCCCCCAGGCCTCATGATTCAGCCCCCTGTCCTATGGGGTTGCCGTAAGTTGGCTGTGCCTTGATGCCACTTTTGGGGAGGTATTTTTGTATTTTTATGTGTGTGTGTGCATGTGTGTGTGTTCGACACCCCTGTTCTAAGGCAGAAAGAAGGCTGAGTCATTAGGAACTCCAAGTTCTGGGGAGGGATATGGAAAACAGCCTTACCATTCACGTGGAGACTGTTTTCCCGGATGATGTAGCGTCCCAGTTTGCGGCCCCCGTCTGTCCTGTCGCTCATCTCTCTGTGGACCTTTGCACGGTCGAAAGGGGCGGGGAGATGATCTGTCTGGTAGCTGCACTGGCCGTTCATAGACACACAATTTCCAGGCTGCGCATCCCTAAAAAAACGCAATTGTGCATTAGTGCACTGGGAAAGCGGAGGGTGCCCACTTTACTGAAGCCATGGCAGGGCATAGAACATCTCCAGATCCGTGGAGAACCCTCTTGGCCAGTGGGTAAAATGCAGCAGGGGATCCCTATCATTAGCTGTTGTAGTTTTGTCAAGCTCTAAGGCTGTGATATTGGCACTTGTAGAACCTGACATTTCACCAGCAGCTGCGACTGATATCCTCAGAGGTATAACACAGAAGGCTAGAGTTCTCTCCATGTCAAAGTGAGAAGAAGATGGTAGGCAGGTAATTCATATCAACTCAGGAAGGTGGGGTGGGTAGGGCTGATTCATTATCCCCCACCGTCCTGAGTAGATATAAATTGTCTCCCTATCCATTTTCTGTTTCTTTAGAATCCCTCAAGTTCAAAATCTTCAGGAATCTGCAAGCATGAAGTTGTCAACCAACCATGAAGCTCTTGGGGGAGCTTTGGTCAGTTGTTCACTTTCCTGCCTCACTGTATGAAAACGTGCTGTGGCGGAACCGGCCCGATTGTGCCTTCAGACCCGGTCCCGTCTGCTCCCTATTGAGTCGCCAACTCCTGGAGGGAGCTATTTCTCCTCCTGCCCCTTGGGCGCGCTGCCACCACCTGCTCAGTCCCGGGGTTCAGATTGAGAGGAACAGGACTCCCAATCCCCCTCTCCAGCTGTGAGGCCAGGCCTCAAGGTCCTCTGCCACCCTGCACTTGGGTTTCACAGAGACCTCAGCGCTTCTTTGGGGCACCCCTGGAGGATTGGCACCTTATCCAACTGCATGCCTTCCCCCTTCCCCGGGGCCCCCTTCTCAAAAACAGCGTGGTCTGAAGCGGTTTGGGGATCTATGTGGTACAGAGATTGCCAGTATTTAAAACAGAAAAAACATTTATTTAAAAGAGAAAAATATAGGAAAAGAAAAACACCAAAACAAAAGCAGTTGCATCTACAAAATTAGCACAGCACAGCCCAGCACAGCAAAGCCCAGCACAGCAAACAGCATAACAAAATAAAGTTGATTATAAACGCATCCGGCTGGCCCTGATCTAAACTTGCCCTGTCTTGTGAGGTACTTACTTAGTCTGCCTGCCTGGAGGCCTCATTTTCCTGAGCAGGCCTCCCCCACAGGCAGGAGCCTCCATTGCTCACCACATGCTCGCTCGAGCGCTGGCTGCAAACTGAGAAACTCTTCCTGCCTAGCACATGGCAAGAACAACAGCCCTTCCTGCCTCTCTAGGAGACTTTCCCCCTAGCGTTGTTGGTTTGGCTCTGGAGGGGAGGGGGGGGGAGTGAGGGGAAGGCTACAAAGCCTGCTGAATGGATTTACTGATCCCTGCCTTTTTGGATGAAGCACCAACACTCTCAGATGGCGTTTCTCCACACGTCCCCCTCCTTAAATTCTGAGCCGGAGGGGTTGCCTCCTACAGAGGTGACCCCGTAGCAGAATCCAAACAAACAAGGAGAAACCCATTAACCAAAATATTACACAAACATTACACAAACATTCAGGTATTTCTCCAATAATACACAAAGTCCAGCACCCTAGGTGCTCATGTCCTTTCTGGACAAAACGTTGCATGCTGCATTCAGAAGGAATGTCCAGTCTTTAAGATGTACTCCTCCGTCTCCCAGGACCACCTCTGGAGTTTGGTGCTCTCCCTCCGTTGCTGCTGTGGCTGGGGTGAGTGGCCCATCAAAGGAGCAAATTCCTGGCCCCACATCTGAAGTTGGAAACTGCCCAGTTCCCACACAGTTGCCTCTTTATCCCTCATTGGTGGAATGTTCCCTCTGTCCACTCTGTCCTCCCAGAAAACTACCTCTGGTGCTCCAAACAATTGCTGTCCCAGCTTCTTTTTGTCTCCTTCCTTCCTACCTATGTGCACCACCATGGACCTCGCAGAGAATGGCTGTGGCATATTCACCTGCACCACTTTAACTGCCTTTCCTGTCTTCTCCATAGCCCCCACACAGGTAGCATCGTCTAGGTCATCCACAATCACATGGGGTCCCACCCATTCCACTTTCCGTTCACCAGTATGAAGTGGCAGGGAAACCATCACTCTATCCCCTGTCTCAACTTCTGAGAACTCCACTTCCTGGTCCCTTGCCACCTCACACAGTGTTTCCAGCCTAGGGTCACTTTGAACCTCAGACAGGAACATTTCTGGCTGCCCCAGACTTCCTATCATCTGTTCCTTCAAGCCACCCCTAGTCCCACTGTTTCCAGAACACTTAGCCAAAGTTGGATCTGGGTTCTCCGCCCCCTCAGTTGGTTTTTCAGTGTCAGCCAACTGAGCTCCTTCCTGCCTGGAACGCTCCACAGCATCCTGCTGCCCTTGTGGAAATTGGCACCCCTCTTCCCATTGGGCACACCCTCCTGCAGGGTTTGAAACAGGCTGGTCCTCCCCCTCCCTGGTTGGTGGTGAGGTGGCTTCCCTAAAGTTGCCCTCCTCCCCCCACCTTCCCCTGAGGGTTTGGCTTGGGTTCTCAGTCCCCTCGGTTGGTTTTTCAGCACTACCCAACTGACCCCCTTCCTGCCTGGAAGGTCCCACAGCTTCCCAGGACTCCTGTCTGCCCTGCTTCAAGACGACCTGTTTTGAGAGCGTCTCGGACGATCCCACTTCCTGATCCACAGCTACTTGGTGAACCGGTTCCAACCTAAGGCCGCTCCGGACCCCCTTCTGGAACCGCTCCCGTTCCCCCAAGCCTTCAGCTATGTGCTCCTCTGAGCCCACATTAGCCTTGCTGCTCTCAGAACCTCCTGTGAAATCTCCACTCTCCACCTTGGTCTCTTCAGCTTGCACATCCTTTATGCTAGACAGGTTCCCTTCCTCGCTAGGAACATCCACAGCCTCCTGCTGCACTTGGGGAAAGCTACACCCCTTCTCCCCTTGAGAACACCCTACTCCAGGGCTTGAGACAGGCTGGTCCTCCCCCTCCTGGGTGACTGCCCTCTCTTCGTCCTCAGTAACCTGGGCTATTTCCCCCTCCCTGGTTGGTGGTGAGGTGGCTTCCTTAAAGTTGCCTTCCTCCTCCCACTTTTCCCTGGGGGTCTGGCTGCAGGTTACAGCATTGATAGAGTACTGGCCAACCCACAAATCCCGGCCCAATAACACTGGAACTGTTTGTTCCTTCATTACCCCACATTCAGAATAGGATTTACCTTCTTGTGGAGCCAAACCCCTGAACTGCTTTCGGGAGTGGTCTGGCCCCAGTTTAAACCTTTTAAATACAGTGGCTTTATAGGCCGCAAATGTTATCCCCCCATCTTCCATAGGCATGCTGTAATAGATGGCTGAAAGCTCTCCAGTCAGGTTGCTACAGAGGTAAGACATATAGTCCTCCTCTGCAATCCCCCACTGTTTGGCTGCCCTCTCAAAGTTGGAGAGGTATATGGAGGGGTCTTCTCCCTCTTGGTACTCTGCAAAGTCCTTGGGGGTGACTTGGATCTCTTTGCTTAGTTCAGCTTCCAGACGTAGCACCTCAAGCTCATGGCGACGTTGCTCCTCCTGCTCCCGTCTGCGGATATCAGCTCTCTCTTTTTCTTCCTGCCGGCGGATCTCTGCTTCTTCCTGTCTGCGGATCGCATCCCTCTCTGCTTGTCGTTCCTCTCTCTCTCTTTCCTCCCGTCTGCGGACTGCATCCCTCTCTGCTTGTCGTTCCTCTCTCTCTCGTTCCTCCCGTCTGCGGACTGCATCCCTCTCTGCTTGTCGTTCCTCTCTCTCTCTGCGCTCTTGGTACGCCTTGGTACGTAGTCTTGCCAGTTCCAACTGTAGCTGCAAGGTTGCTTCTGACTGGGTGGGGAACGCTTTTGCAAGTGCCCCTGCATGCTGATGATACTCCAAAAGGAGGTCTTTCATATCTACTACAGTCATGTTGTCACACTCCAGCTTGTGCTTTGCACACTCTTCCTGGAGCTGTGGCTTTGTCATCTTCAGGATTTCCAGCATCTTAGCACGCTCCATCCTAACTAGCTAAACTTTCCCTACTCCAGTTGACCCGAAAATAAAACAAAACCGCTGTTGCTTCCTCTGGGTGCTTGCACGCATCAAAAACCAAAAATGCCTGGCCAATCAAGTTCTCTGTTTGTTCTCATCCCACCGCTGCCACCAAGTGTGGCGGAACCGGCCCGATTGTGCCTTCAGACCCGGTCCCGTCTGCTCCCTATTGAGTCGCCAACTCCTGGAGGGAGCTATTTCTCCTCCTGCCCCTTGGGCGCGCTGCCACCACCTGCTCAGTCCCGGGGTTCAGATTGAGAGGAACAGGACTCCCAATCCCCCTCTCCAGCTGTGAGGCCAGGCCTCAAGGTCCTCTGCCACCCTGCACTTGGGTTTCACAGAGACCTCAGCGCTTCTTTGGGGCACCCCTGGAGGATTGGCACCTTATCCAACTGCATGCCTTCCCCCTTCCCCGGGGCCCCCTTCTCAAAAACAGCGTGGTCTGAAGCGGTTTGGGGATCTATGTGGTACAGAGATTGCCAGTATTTAAAACAGAAAAAACATTTATTTAAAAGAGAAAAATATAGGAAAAGAAAAACACCAAAACAAAAGCAGTTGCATCTACAAAATTAGCACAGCACAGCCCAGCACAGCAAAGCCCAGCACAGCAAACAGCATAACAAAATAAAGTTGATTATAAACGCATCCGGCTGGCCCTGATCTAAACTTGCCCTGTCTTGTGAAGTACTTACTTAGTCTGCCTGCCTGGAGGCCTCATTTTCCTGAGCAGGCCTCCCCCACAGGCAGGAGCCTCCATTGCTCACCACATGCTCGCTCGAGCGCTGGCTGCAAACTGAGAAACTCTTCCTGCCTAGCACATGGCAAGAACAACAGCCCTTCCTGCCTCTCTAGGAGACTTTCCCCCTAGCGTTGTTGGTTTGGCTCTGGAGGGGAGGGGGGGGAGTGAGGGGAAGGCTACAAAGCCTGCTGAATGGATTTACTGATCCCTGCCTTTTTGGATGAAGCACCAACACTCTCAGATGGCGTTTCTCCACACGTGCAAAAAAAATATGGCTACTTTTTCTATATAAATGTTTTCACCAGAAGGAGCTGCTGTGTTCTTTTTAAGCCAGCCCTTCTTGGAGGGACTTCTCTAGGTTTTGCCTCTTGAACTGCTTGTGCCGTGTCCCCTCCCCCCTTAAGATGGATTATAGCCCTGCTTTCCGCTTTCTGCAGAGCCTCTTACCCAAAACTCTCCACTTGGCACCCCACGAATGCGAGCCCCATGGTAATGTTCTTGAAAATGTCCTTGAAAATGGACTCCATCTGGGAAAGGAAAGACAGTGTGAGTGAATTTGACATCTATGTGGGGGGAGGGGGAGGGAGAAGGGAGGGTCTGTTCACCATTCAAGATGGAAGGCCTCAGTACTCTGGCTCCTCTTGGGCCGCAGTTGAAGGTGGAAGCTATTCGACAATTATGTATACCTCGAACAGGCCAAAAATTTCGATCTCAGCAGGACAGAAAAGGCCCAAGGTTTGCAGAAACATATAAAACGTCTTTTAAAACACCTCGGAGTAACCCCCGTCTCAAGCTACCCATGTGCAGACATTGCTGGGAGAAGAGGTCACATGCGGCCTGGGCTCATTTTGGGCAGGAGGTCACAGGAGCGGAGCTCTGGAACCTCTAAATTCTACACACACACACAAACACACACACACAATACAAGAACTCGTGGGCATTCGATGAAATTGCTGAGCAGACAGGTTAAAATGGATAAAAGGAAGTCCTTCTTCACCCAAAGGGTGATATGTGGAATTCACTGCCACAGGAGGTGGTGGCGGCCACAAGCATAGCCAGCTTCAAGAAGGGGTTAGATAAAAATATGGAGCAGAGGTCCATCAGTGGCTATTAGCCACAGTGTGTGTGTGTGTGTGTGTGTGTATATATATATATATATATATATATATATATATATATATATTTGGCCGCTGTGTGACACAGAATGTTGGACTGGATGGGCCATTGGCCTCTGTGTGACACAGAATGTTGGACTGGATGGGCCATTGGCCTGATCTAACATGGCTTCTCTTATGTTCTTACACACAATCAATACTTGCTTCTGGGCTCCGTTGTTCAAACCCCCAGTGAGAATTTTGCTGAACGCTAAGATTTAACAAACTTGCTAATATTCCCCCCCCCCCACACACAAAAAAAAATGGGGAAATAACCAAAACGTGTAAAGCAAACAGATGGAAATCTTCCTCAAGCCACTGCAGCCAAATAGAAGAAAAGCAGGGCTTTTTTGGTAGAAGAAGCCCACCAGGAACGCATTTGCATATTAGGCCACACCCCCTGGTGCCAGTAGGAACTGCCTTCCTGTGCGTTCCTGCTCAAAAAAAGCCCTGGAAGACTTGGAGGGTATTTGGAGGAGAGGCACTGGATGCTATGCTGAAAATTTGGTGCCTCTACCTGAAAAAAACAGCCCACCTGAGCCCCAGATACCTATGGACTGATTCTCCACTATAACCTATGGGAATTGGTCTCCATGGTAAATAATGGAGTGCCCAGCAGACATTCCCCCCCCCCGCCCTCGTTTTCTGATGACCCTGAAGCGGGGGGGAGGGCCTCCAAACCGGGGGATCCCCTGCCCCACCTGGGGATTTAGGCAAACCGGAAACCACAGTGTACAGATTGATAAGAAAACAATAAAACACTTAAATTACACACTTTAAGTAAATGCTTTCCATTCTTTACTATATATAAAAGGTTGTCCCCTGTGCAAGCCCCAGTCGTTTCCAACTCTGGGGTGACGTTGCTTTCACAACGTTTTCACGGCAGACTTTTTACGAGGTGGTTTGCCATTGCCTTCCCCAGTCATCTACGCTTTCCCCCCAGCAATCCGGGTACTCATTTGACCGACCTCAGAAGGATGGAAGGCTGAGTCAACCTTGAGCCGGCTACCTGAAAACCCAGCTTCCGCTGGGATCGAACTCAGGTTGTGAGCAGGGAGTTCAGACTGCAGTACTGCAGCTTTACCACTCTGTGCCACGGGGCTCTTCATCACTTATTATGGCTAGCATCAAATGTTCTTAACCCAAAACTGAAACTTAAAGGTTCCACAGTCCTCAAACAAAGGCTCTATTGCAAATAGGATCCAAAGTGGATGCTGCAAACAATAGGTTTGAAATCCTGCTTATTTATATCCCTCTTGCTGGTAGATGCAGACGGTACTATATATCCTTGAATCAATCCTGAGGTAGCAGTCGTCTGTTCAACAGGTGCAGCTACATGAGCCGCAGGTTTAATTCGTGTTTCATTTGCCACTTCCACTGGCCGCGTATTCTTGAATCAGGAACCTATGCTAAGACAACTGCTCACATCAGCTTACTTAGTATTTATTAGTCTGCAAACATATAGAATCATAGAATCATATAGTTTGCAAAGAACATATAGAATCATAGAATTGTAGAGTTGGGAAGGGACCTCCAAGGTCATCTAGTCCAACCCCCTGACCAATGCAGGAAACTCACAAATACCTCCCCCTAAATACAGGATCCTCATTGCTGTCAGACGGCCACTAGCCTCTGTTTAAAAACCTCCAAGGAAGGAGAGCCCACCACCTCCCGAGGAAGCCTGTTCCACTGAGGAACCGCTCTAACGGTCAGGAAGTTCTTCCTAATGTTGAGAAGGAAACTATTTTGATTTAACTTCAACGCATTTGTTCCTGTCTTCTGGGGCCACAGAAAATAATCCTCTACATGACAGCCCTTCAAGTACTTGATGGTGATCCTATCACCTCTCAGCTGCCTCCTCTCCAGGCTAAAGATGCCCAGCTCCTTCAACCTTTCTTCATAGGATTTGGTCTCCAGACCCCTCACCATCTTCATCACCCTCCTCTGGACCCGTTCCAGCTGGTTTATATCCTTCTTTAAATGTGGTGCCCAAATATATGAACATATATGAAACTGCCTTAATATTGAATCAGACCCTCAGTCCATCAAAGTCAATATTGTCTACTCAGACTGGCAGCGGCTCTCCAGAGTCTCAAGCTGAGGTTTTTCACGCCTATTTGCTTGGACCCTTTTTAGTTGGAGATGCCAGGGATTGAACCTGGGACCTTCTGCTTACCGAGCAGGTGCTCTACCACTGAGCCATCCTCCTCCTATCTTTGAAAGCGGGCTACACATTTCCCTGAAAGCTTTAGCACTGTCCTATGAGAAGGAGTTGGATGTGATACTTACATAATGTCGCATGACTCTTTCGGTGGAGTTGAACTTCCGGGATCCATGCACTCCCAGGTCCCTGGTATAAGGCAGGTTGGTGATAGTATAGTTCACGGTGAAATACCCAACAGTTGGAGTCTGAGGGGTGGTAGAGGCAGTAGTGACGTCTGGAAGAGACAAGAATGCCAGTTTGAGGATAGAAAGAACATCAGAAGAACCCTGCTGGTTCAGACCAGTGAGGGTCCAACTAGTTCAGCATCCTGTCTCACTCAGCGGCCAACCACTTCCTCCAGAGGCTCAACAACAGGGCACAAAGGCCAACCCCTGTGAGGTGGGTGGGATTGAGAAGGCTCTCACAGCAGCTGCCCATTCAAGGAGAGCTATGACTCCTGCTCTATGCTAGAGCTATGACTAACCCAAGGCCATTCCAGCAGCTGCAAGTATAGGAGTGGGGAATCAAACCCAGTTCTCCCAGATAAGAGTCCACACACTTAACCGCTACACCAAACTGGCTCTCTTAGGCTTAGCCTCCATGAATCTACCTAATCCAAATTTAAAGCTGTTTATTCCTGTGGCCATGGCAGTGAATTCCACATTTTAATCACTCCTTGCATAAAGTAGTATTTCCTTTTGTCCATCTGAACACGCTGCCCAATAGTTTCATTGGATGTTCTCCAGTTTTGGTATTTTGGGAGAGGGAGAAAACTTCTCTTTGTCAACTCTCTCTGGCCCGTGCACCATTTTACAAACCTTTCTCATGTCCCTCCCCCCCCCTCCACCCCTTAGTTGTCTCTTTTCTCAACTGAAAAGTCCCAGGCTCTTCGGCCTTTTCTCACAGGGAAGGTGCTCCAACCCCTTAATCGATTTGAATGAAACTTTCCAGAGTACTTAAAATGTTGTGCAGTGCTTCAATGTACTTACCTATAACGCCTGGTGACTCAGGGTAACCTAAAAATTAAAACAACAGCGTAAAAAAAATGCAAAACTAGAGTAAGTAATCATCAGAGATAGGGTCATGAGCTGTAGTGAACGGTGAGTTCTTTCTATGGCCTCTCTTTTCCTGAGAGTTTTTGAATCCTGAGGGATTCAATAATTCTCAAACCTGGACGGCTCACCCGGTCGCATCAGATCTTGAAAGCTAAGCAGGGCAAGCTCTGGTTCGTACTTGGGTAGAAGGCCACTAAAAAAGGTCAGGGTTACTACAAAGAGGAAGGCAATGGCAAACTGCCTCTGCCCAGCTTCTGCCTTGAAAACAGGGTCAGCACATAGGAGTTGGTGAGGTACGTGGCTGCCTCGGGCGCCTCCTCGCCTAACAGGGTGCCTTCAGGTGCCCTCTTCCACTGCTCCGCTGCTCTCAGCTTCCGCAGTCGCAGACCCTGGAAGCTGAGAACCGCAGAACTGCGCCCCACTTTGTGATCTACTCCAAGCCTGGCTTCTTCACCGGGCCGAGGAGAGCAGTGTTGCTCTGAAGCTGCCTCTCCTGCAAAGGGAGACAGCCTCAGAGCGAGGCAGGCAGTCCCGCAGCCCCTTTTCCCCACGTGGAAACCGGGTGGAGGAAGGAGGGCGTGCGGCATTGCTCAGAGCCCCTGCTTGATAACCCCACAGGTTGGCTATGATTCCCTCCAGCAATTCAATGGCATTGTGAGAGCCCCAGGCTCTGACTTAGATGGCCCAAGCTAGTCCAGTCTCACCAGGTCTTGGAAGCTTAGCAGGTTTGGCCAGATTAGTACTCAGATGGAAGACCGCCAAGGAATGGCAAGCCACCTCTGTTCTGGCCTTGAAAATCCTATGCAGGGGTGTCAAACTCATTTGTTACGAGGCCCAGATCTGTTTTGAGGGCCGGATCTGCCATGTTGGGCCAGGTCATGCATGTACCTTTCTAAGATTAGGTAGCAGAGATATAAACTTTATAAAAGACACAAACACTATTAAAGTTTTTTTAAAAAAAACACCTTAAAATAATACATGCCTACAGCATTGGCACTCTTTGGTCTTAAAGGTGCTTTCTTTGCAATTCTCCCATGGGATCCAGGGAATTGAGCAAAGGATCCAGGGAACTGGCTCTTTCCTTCCTTTCCCAGGGGACCAGGAGCGGGAGGAGCCTCAGACAACAGCAGGAAGAGAGGCTTGGCTCCGTAGCTCTGCTGTAGGATTGGAAGAGCCTAGTAAAGCAAGCTCCGCCTCCCTCTTTTCCTCCTCAAGGAAGGAGCCTCAGCCAATGGAGAAAAAGAGGTTTTGCTCTGTAACTCCTGTGCGATTGAGCAACCCTTGAAAAGCTAGCTGTTATGCAGAAGGAAGCAAGAGGGAGGGAGAAGGAAGCAGATGACAGACAGTTTCTCAGATGCCTGATAGGAGCCCTCCGGGGGCCTGATTCAGCCCCTGGGCAACACTCAGCTTGAAGGAAGTTGACAGAATCCTCACAACTGTACGCCCAAAAACATGCGATTTGGAGCCTTGCCTATCCTGGCTGATAAAAGCTTGCTGGATGGAGCTTCAATATCCTGTACGGGATATCGTAAATAGGTCCCTCTCGGATGGACTTTTTCCAACATCTCTTAAAGAGGCAATAGTCCATCCCCTCTTGAAAAAACCAACATTAGACCCGGCCGAATTGGCGCATTATCGGCCGGTCTTAAATATACCCTTTTTAGGTGAAATTATCGAGAGGGCAGTAGCGTTACAGTTGCAGAGCTTCCTGGAGGATGCTTCTGTTTTAGACCCACACCAGTCCGGCTTTCACCCGAGCCACGGGAAGGAGACAGTGCTGGTCGCCTTAGTAGATGATCTCCAGCGACAACTGGATCGAGGCGGGTCAGCAGTGCTGTTATTGGACCTGTTGGCAGCATTCAACATGGTAGACCATCAGTTGCTGGTCCACCGCCTCGCCGATGCGGGGATTCAGGGGTTAGCCTTACAATGGCTTTCCTCCTTTCTCTGTGATCGGGGACAAAGGGTGGCGATCGGGGGACAATCGTCCCAGAGGCATCTGTTTAATTGTGGGGTGCCTCAGGGGGCGGTGCTTTCCCCGCTGTTGTTTAATATCTATATGCGCCCCCTTGCCCAGATTGTCAGGAGATTCGGGCTGGGTTGCCATCAGTATGTGGATGACACCCAGCTTTATCTACTGATGGATGGCCGGCCTTCCTCCGCCCCAGAAAAATTGGCCCCGGCGCTACAAGTCATCTGAATCTGAACCCAACGAAGACAGAAGTCCTTTGTCTGAGTCGCGGTGGCCTGTAAAGGGAAATCCCTTTACCAGCCTTTGATGGGGCGCCACTGATATCGGTGCCTAAAGTCAAGAGCTTGGGTGTGCTACTGGAGCCCACATTGGCTATGGAGGCCCAGATAGCAGCCACTGTGATATCTGCCTTTTTCCATCTTAGGCGGGCACGACAGCTGGCTCCCTTCCTAGAGCACAGCGACTTAGCAACAGTGATTCGTGCTACGGTCACCTCGAGACTAGATTACTGTAATGCCCTCTACATGGGGCTGCCCATGTCTCAAATCTGGAAGCTGCAGCTGGTGCAGAATGCTGCAGCCAGGCTGTTACTGGGTCTCTCTATCCAGGATCATGTGCAGCCGGGGCTGCGGAGACTGCATTGAATGCCAATAGCAGTCCGGATTCGCTACAAGGTGCTGGTTACTACCTTTAAAGCCCTATATGGCCGAGGTCCTGTCTACCTTAGGGACCGTCTCTCCCCATATATTCCCCAGAGGGTACTGAGATCTGGATCACAAAATCTATTAGAAATCCCCGGGCCGAGGGAGGCGAGATTGAAGGCTACCAGAGAACGAGCCTTTTCTACTGCGGCCCCCCACTGGTGGAACCAACTCCCTGATGATGTTAGAGCCTTGCGGGACTTTGCCCAATTCCACAAGGCTTGTCAAACAACACTTTTTCGAATGGCCTTCAGCTAAAGTACAAAGTGGTTTAAAACCATGATATGGAACTTAACACCAAAACTGTTTACAAATTGTTTAATATTTAAAGTGCAATTGTTAATTTTAATTCAACTTACTGTAATTGTTTTTAGTGTTTTATGGTTTTATAGTTTTATTGTGGGTATTTAATGTTGTTAGCTGCCCTGAGTCTGCTTCGGCGGGGAGGGCGGGATATATATGCGAAATTAAATAAATAAATAAATAAATGTTTGACACCCCTGTCCTATGGGAGGGAAGGTGGCTCAGTGGTAGAGCATCTGCTTGGTAAGCAGAAGGTCCCAGGTTCAATCCCCGGCATCTCCAACTAAAAAGGGTCCAGGCAAGTAGGCGTGAAAAACCTTAGCTTGAGACACTGGAGAGCCGCTGCCAGTCTGAGAAGACAATACTGACTTTGATGGACCGAGGGTCTGATTCAGTAGAAGGCAGCTTCATATGTTCCATAAGTTCATATGTTCCATATGTTCCATGGGGTTGCCATAAGTTGGCTGTGACTTGATGGCATTTTTGGGGAGGTTTTTTTGTATTTTTATGTGTGTATGTATGTTTGACATCCCTGTTTTAAGGCAGAAAAAAGATTTAGTCATTAGGATCTCCAGAATCTGGAGAGGGATTTGGATGTGGACAATAGCCTTACCATTCACTTGGAGACTGTTTTCCTGGATAATGTAGCGTCCCATTTTGCGGCCCCCGTCCGTCCTGTCGCTCATCTCTCTGTGGACCTTTGCACGGTCGAAAGGGGTGGGGAGATGATCTGTCTGGTAGCTGCACTGGCCATTCATAGACACACAATTTCCAGGCTGCGCAACCCTAAGAAAACACAACTGTGCATTAGTGCACTGGGAAAGAGGAGGGTGCCCACTTTACTGAGGCCATGGCAGGGCATAGAACATCTCCAGATCCATGGAGAACCCTCTTGGCCAGTGGGTAAAATGCAGTAGGGGATCCCTATCATTAGTTGCTGTAGTTCTACTGAGCTGTAGGGCCAGATCTTGGCACTTGTAGAACCTGACATTTCGCCAGCAGCTGTGACTGGCATCCTCAGAGGGATAACACAGAAGGGTAGAGTTCTCTCTGTGTCAAAGTGAGAAGAAGATGGTAGGCAGGTAATTTATATAAACTCAGGAAGGTGGGGTAGGGCTGAGTCATTATGAAAAAACAAAGGAGGAGGCTGCCGCTCCCAAGTCTTTTCCTGACAAACGCCAGGTCGGTCGGAAACAAGATGGATGATTTAAGGCTAATGGCTTCTACAAGCAACTTTGTTAAAGACTGCTGTGTGCTGTTAATTACTGAGACCTGGCTAAACCCCTCTATTCCAAGTACTGAGATAGAGTTGGACGGTTTCTCATTACATCGCTTGGATAGGAACAAGACTGTCGGGAAGAGCAAAGGAGGAGGAGTCTGTATGTATGTGAGAGAAGATTGGAGTACGAACTCAAAGATCATAACAAGCCATTGTTCTGCTGAAGTAGAATATATGACTGTAAAGATTAGACCTTTTTATTTGCCACGGGAATTTAGTGCGGTCATTATATTGGTTGTGTAATATGTGTGTTTGATGTGTTGGTATGTTTGTGGAAGAGCACCTCATTTCGTTGCTCTCTTTTTGTTGAGAACAATGACAATAAATTCATCTATCTATCTATCTATCTATCTATCTATCTATCTATCTATCTATCTATCTATCTATCTATCTATCTATCTATCTATCTATCTATCTATCTATCTATCTATCTATCTATCTTCCTGAGTAGATATATCCCACCTTCCAGAGTAGATATACCCCACCTTCCTGAGTAGAGATAGTATCCATCTTCTATTTCTTTGGACCCCCAGGTTCTAAATCTTCAGGAATCTGGAATCCGGGAGTTGTCAACCAAGCCATGAAGCTCTTGGGGGAGCTTAGGCCAGTTGTTCACTTTCCTGCCTCACTGTATGAAAACATGCCAAAAAATATGGCTACTTTTTCTATATAAATGTTTTCACCAGAAAGAGCTTCCACAGAAGGTGGTGGCAGCTACAAGCATACCAGCTTCAAGAGGGGATTGGATAAACATCTGGAGCAGAGGTCCATCAGTGGCTATTAGCCACAGAGTATTGTTGGAACTCTCTGTTTGGGGCAAGTGATGCTTGGTGCTTGGGAGGGGCAACAGTGGGAGGGCTTCTAGTGTCCTGGCCTCACTGATCGACCTTCTGATGGTGCCTGTGTGACTGGATGTGTTGGACTGGATAGGCCATTGGCCTGATCCAACATGGCTTCTCTTATGTTCTTCTGTCTGGGGCAGTGATGCTCTGTATTCTTGGTGCTTGGGACGGGCAACAATGGGAGGGTTTCTAGTGTCCTGGCCCCACTGATGGATCTCCTGATGGCACCTGGGTTTCTTTGGCCACTGTGTGACACAGAGTGTTGGACGGGATGGGCCATGGGCCTGATCCAACATGGCTTCTCTTGTGTTCTTCTGTTCTTATGCTGTGTCCTTTTTAAGCCAACCCTCCTTGGAGGGACTTCTCTAGGTTTCGCCTGTTGAACTATTTGTATCCATGCTCCCCCCCCCCCCACCTTAAGATGGATTATAGCCCTGCTTTCCACCTTCTGCAGAGGCTCTTACCGAAAATCATCCACTTGGAACCCCATTACTGCGGACCCAATGGTGGTGTTCCTGAGAATGAGCAATATCTGGGAAAGGAAAGACAGTGTGTGTGAATTTGACACCTATGTGGGGAGAGGGGGGAGGAGAAATAAATGTTGGAAATATCAAAAAGCAAAAGGATCATTTTATCATATGTGGTGGCACTGTGACATAGCAAAAGGTTATTGGAAACTAATTCACAGTTGCCTTCAGAAAATTTTAAAGATTAATTTACAGCATAAACATGAGATGTACCTACTGAATATTTGCCAAGATTCACTTCCCAAACCAATAATTAAATTTCTGATTCATGCAGTAACTGCAGCAAGAATAATATACGCAAAACAGTGGAAAATGCAAAAAATACCTAAATGAGAGGATTTT
Source organism: Heteronotia binoei (assembly GCF_032191835.1). Lineage (NCBI taxonomy): Eukaryota > Metazoa > Chordata > Lepidosauria > Squamata > Gekkonidae > Heteronotia > Heteronotia binoei. The sequence continues at coordinate 198,961,291 of NC_083224.1, read as the reverse complement.
GTCCAGAAGGATTTAGAGATGGCAGAAATGGACTTACTTTCTGTAAAATTACGAAAAGGACAGAAGGATAGACAAGACAGTAAGAAGATCTGGCAGCCACTGTATGATTGGTTGGGTGTAGTATAAGTTTGGAATTTGAGGCAACTAAGTGGCAACATATTTGTATATACGAATATAAGATAAGGAATGAGTACTGTTGTGACGGAATCAAAGGGTTAATGGAGAAGCTGAGGACTCAGGGAGCTCTGAGTCATGTGACCCAAAGGTGCTCAGAACTCTCAAGTCCTGAGTGACAGCTAACGGCTCAGAGGTTAACTGTCAGGGAAAAAACGGTCAGAAAAGGAGAGTTGGACTCAGAGTGTGTGGCCCTTTTCACACTTACCAGTGGAAACCGGAAGGGAGTCGGTATTGTGCCGCTTGCAGTAATCCGAGACAGGGATGGGAGTTTTCAGACACATGTTTTTTTTTCCCGGTAGGGTTCCGTGATTGAAGCGAGCCATTTCACACTGTTCCGCTCTTATCTCGCTTCCACCAGCGCCAGCCGTTTTTGCCTGCCAGCTTGCGATCTCCAGCTTATTTTTTTTTTTGGAACATCGGGCTAAGATCGCTATAGCGCTATAGCGACGTATCACAACAGCAACACCATAGAGATGGCTAGGCTCTATTGAGATAAGTTAACAAGTTTTCAGCGGTGGTGATATCTGGCATCTTAATGGAGCCCAGGCATCCCTATGGTGATGCTATTGTAATATGTTGCTATAGCGCTATAGCGATCTTAGCCGGACGTTCCCCCCCAAAAAAGCCGGAGATCGCGCGCGCTGGTGGGCGAAAAAGGGCGCGAAAACTGCTCCCGGGTTAGATACTGGACATTTCACACAGCACCCCATAGCGATTTCAACCCGGAAGGAGGGGTTGAAAAGTGGAAGAAGCTGCTCTTTGTTTGTAACGACTCAGGCACGCCTCACTACCGGGACAGCCGCGGGAGTGTGTGAAAAGGTGAGAGTATTCCGGTAGCAGCCAGTTACTGAATCGGGTCTGTCTGAAATGCCAGCAGAAACCCGTTACTGTTCAGTAACTGACCAGCTTCCATACCGGAATACATAGACTATGTGAAAAAGCCCTGTGAGAGAGACTTGGTGTGAAGTGAAGCGCTATATACACTCTGTGAAATCAGCCAGGTGGCTGAGCGTGAGGCATATCTCTAGGTCACAAGTGCCCTCTAAGGAAGACCTTAGTGGTCACAGACATATGATACACTGCTCCGAGGAGCTTATAAGGTGGCTGAGGGAGAGCCGTGGGTCTGAGGGAGTCAGGAGAGCTGGGACTTGTCAAACCAGATGACTCGAGGGACCAGGCACTCAAAGCCCAAGAGGCCAGCCTGATTAAAGTTTAGGAGAGTGGATTAATAGAAGAACTGTGTACCCTGAAATACATCAGTGAACTGCTGGAGGGTCCAGCCGACATACTGTATAGAAAGTGTTATTCATACAAGATACAAACTAGCCTCTGTACATACATCCCATCCCCCAGTTAAAGCCTATTTGGTAAATAAAGAACTATAGTTTTCTGTGACATTCTCTGGTGCCTGTGTGATTGGGAAAGACTTCAAATCTGCAGTGGTCCCCTGCTCATCTACTGTATCAGACCCCCAAAGAGACTAACGTATATTTAGCTGCCCTCGCTGAGGCAGGAGGCGATAGGCTGGCGTCGCCCTAGAAGTTGTGATAACTGTATAATATACTGAATAAGAGCATGCAATTATAAAAAATGTGTATCTGTAAGCCAAAGTAAGAGTTATAAGAGACAAAATAGAAGATATTAATTGTAGATGATATGTAGAATGAGATTTAATTGAATTAGATGGATTTGTAATAAGAAAGAAAATGTAAGCAAGAGAGACATTTATTCTCCCCTTCCAACCCCGCTTTTCCTATAGATTCTTTCCCTGTAGATTCTTTCCTTTCCACTTTTCGTGTATCTGAAATTCAATAAAACTTTTAATTTGGAAAAAAAACGAAAAGAAAAAAAAGTATTGAAAAACTGCTCGAAAAAAGAGATTATCACTTAGCCACCGTCCGTCCCCAAAGAACATACAGAATCACATAATCATAGCGTTGGAATCCAACACCCTGAACAATGCAGAAAACTCACAAATACCTTCCCCTAAATCCACAGGATCCTCATTGCTGCCAGATGGCCTCCTAGCCTTTGTTTAAAAACCTCCAGGGAAGGAGAGCCCACCAGCTCCGAAGGAAGCCTATTCCACTGAGGAACCGCTCACTGAGGAACCTATTCCACTGAGGAAGTTCTTTCTGATGTTGAGCCAGAAACTCTTATGATTTAATTTCAACCCACTGGTTCTGGTCAGTGTTCCCTCTAAGCCGAGTTAGTGTGAGCTAGCTCACAATTTTTTAGCCTCCAGCTCACATATTTTTCATAGAACTTGACCTCCAGACCCCTCACCATCTTTGTCGCCCTCCTCTGGACCCGTTCCAGATTGTCTATATCCTTAAAATGTGGTGCCCAAATATATGAACATTTAAGAAGCCGCCTTATACTGAATCAGACCCTCGGTCCATCAAAGTCAGTCTTGTCTACTCAGACTGGCAGCAGCTCTCCAGAGTCTCAAGCTGAGGTTTTTCACATTTATTTGCCTGGACCCCATTTTCGTTGGAGATGCCGGGGATTGAACCTGGGACCTCCTGCTTACCAAGCAGATGCTCTACCACTGAGCCATCCTCCTCTTAACTTTGACAGCAGGCCACACATTTCCCTGAAAGCTTTAGTACTGCCCTATGAGAAGGAGGTGGATGTGATACTTACATAATATTGCATGACTCTTTCGGTGGAGTTGAACTTCCGGGATCCATGCACTCCCAGGTCCCTGGTATAAGGCAGGTTGGTGAAAGTGCAGTTCACGGTGAAATACCCAACAGTTGGAGTCTGAGGGGTGGTAGAGGCGGTAGTGACTTCTGGAAGAGATCAGAATGCCAGTTTGATGATAGAAATAAGAACATCAGAAGAGTCCTGCTGGACCAGACCAGTGAAGATCCACTTAGCCCACCATCCTGTCTCACACAGTGGCCTGTCAAGTCGGCTGGATTCAATAACGAGTCTTTGGGTAAAACAAAGTTTCTAGTTTATTGAACGCAGAACTGAAGACCATGATAGAGATTGAAGGACTGGGGTACATGGACAGTAACCAAGCATTTAAGGTATAGATCAAAGGATTCCTACGGGCGGGGCACTCTATGCAGTATATTTTCGCACAAGGATGTTACTCCCTCATTCCCAAGCCAAGGCCTTGGCGCTTAACACTCTCACAGACACCCAGCTTGAGAAGGCTCCACAATCTTGTTCCCATATCAGCATTTCAAAGCAGACTACACAACAAAGGCATAGCTAAGAGGAGGAGGGGGGGAGGAGAGGTAGCTAGCAGCATCGGTGTTCAGTAAGAGCCCAGAATCCCTTGCTTCTGAACCAGAGTTAGACAACATGTTAATAACAATACAGCAGACTTGACAGTGGCCAACCAGTTCCTCTGGAGGGCCTACAACAGGGCACAAAGGCCAACCCCTGTGAGGTGGGTGGGATTGAGAGGGCTCTCACAGCAGCTGCCCGTTCAAGGAGAACTCCTGCTAGAGCTATGACTAACCCAAGGTCATTCCAGCAGCTGCAAGTGGAGGAGTGGGGAATCAAACCCAGTTCTCCCAGAGAAGAGTCCACACACGTAACCAGCTACACCAAACTGGCTCTCTTAGGCTTAGCCTCCATGAATCTACCTAATCCAAATTTAAAGCTGTTTATTCCTGTGGCCATGGCAGTGAATTCCACATTTTAATCACTCCTTGCATAAAGCAGTATTTCCTTTTGTCCATCTGAACACGCTGCCCAATAGTTTCATTGGATGTTCTCCAGTTTTGGTATTTTGGGAGAGGGAGAAAACTTCTCTTTGTCAACTCTCTCTGGCCCGTGCACCATTTTACAAACCTCTCTCATGTCCCCCCCCCCCACCCCTTAGTTGTCTCTTTTCTCAACTGAAAAGTCCCAGGCTCTTCGGCCTTTTCTCACAGGGAAGGTGCTCCAACCCCTTAATTGATTTGAATGAAACTTTCCAGAATACTTAAAATGTTGTGCAGTGCTTCAATGTACTTACCTATAACGCCTGGTGACTCAGGGTAACCTAAAAATTAAAACAACAGATTTTTTGTTTAATATCTATATGCGCCCCCTTGCCCAGATTGTCAGGAGATTCGGGCTGGGATGACACCCAGCTTTATCTACTGATGGATGGCCGGCCTGCTTCTGCCCCAGAAAAATTGACCCCGGCGCTACAAGCCGTGGTGGGGTGGCTCAGGCTGAGTTGTCTGAAGCTGAACCCAGTGAAGACAGAAGTCCTTCGTCTGAGTCGTGGTGGCCTGGCAAGGGAAATTCCTTTACCAGCCTTTGATGGAGCGCCACTGATATCGGCGCCTAAAGTCAAGAGCTTGGGGGTGCTACTGGAGCCCGCATTGACTATGGAGGCACAGATAGCAGCCACTGCGATATCCGCCTTTTTCCATCTTAGGCGGGCACAATAGCTGGCACCCTTCCTAGAGCACAGCAACTTAGTAACAGTGATTCATGCTATGGTCACCTCGAGACTAGACTACTGTAATGCCCTCTACATGGGGCTGCCCATGTCTCAAATCCGGAAGCTGCAGCTGGTGCAGAATGCTGCAGCCAGGCTGTTACTGGGTCTCTCTATCCGGGATCAATCCGGGATCATGTGCAGCCGGGGCTGCGGGGACTGCACTGGCTGCCAATAGCATTCCGGATTCGCTACAAGGTGCTGGTTATTGCCTTTAAAGCCTTATATGGCCGAGGTCCTGTTTACCTTAGGGACCGTCTCTCCTCATATATTCCCCAGAGAGTACTGAGATCTGGATCACAAAATCTATTAGAAATCCCCGGGCCGAGGGAGGCGAGATTGAAGGCTACCAGAGAACGAGCCTTTTCTACTGCGGCCCCCCACTGGTGGAACCAACTCCCTGATGTTAGAGCCTTGCGGGACTTTGCCCAATTTTGCAAGGCTTGTAAAACAACACTTTTTTGAATGGCCTTCAACTAAAGTACAAAGTTGTTTAACATCATGGTATGGAACATGGCACCAAAATTGTTTACAAATTGTTTAATATAGAAAGTGCAATTGTTAATTTTAATTGATCTTACTGTAATTGCTTTTAGTGTTTTATGGTTTTATAGTTTTATTGTGGATATTTAATGTTGTTAGCTGCCCTGAGTCTGCTTTGGCGGGGAGGACGGGATATAAATGCGAAAATAAATAAATAAATAAATGTTTGACACCCCTGTCCTATGGGGTTGCCATGAGTTGGCTGTGACTTGATGGCACTTTTGGGGAGGTATTTTTGTATTTTTATGTGTGTGTGTATGTTTGACACCCCTGTTCTAAGACAGAAAAAAGATTGAGTCATTAGGAACTCCAGAATCTGGAGAAGGATTTGGATGTGGTCAATAGCCTTACCATTCACTTGGAGACTGTTTTCCTGGATAATGTAGCGTCCCATTTTGCGGCCCCCGTCCATCTTGTCGCTCATCTCTCTGTGGACCTTTGCACGGTCGAAAGGGGCGGGGAGATGATCTGTCCGGTAGCTGAAGAGGGAGTTCACATGCACACCATCTCCGGTCTGTGCAGGCCTAAGAAAACACAAATGTGCATTAGTGCTCTGGGAAAGAGGAGGGTGCTCACTTTACTGAGGCCACGGCAGGGCACAGAACATCTCCAGATCCATGGAGAGCTCTCTTGAACAGTGCGTAAAATGCAGTAGGAGATGCCTATCATTAGTTGTTGTAGTTTTGCCAAGCTGTAAGGCCATGATCTTGGCACTTGTAGAACCTGAACCTTTCGCCAACAGCTGCGACTGGCATCTTCAGAGGTATAACACAAAAGGCTAGAGTTCTCTCCGTGTCAAAGTGAGAAGAAGATGGTAGGCAGGTAATTTATATCAACTCAGGAAAGTGGGGTAGGGCTGAGTCATTATACCCCACCTTCCTGAGTGGATATACCCCACCCTCCAGAGTAGATATACCCCACCTTCCTAAGTAGATATACTCCACCCTCCAGAGTAGATATAAATTACCTGCCTACCATCTTCTTCTCTCTTTGACACACAGAGAGAACTCTAGCTTTCTGTGTTATACACCTGAGGATGCCAGTCACAGCTGCTGGCAAAATGTCAGATTTTACAATGCCAAGACCATGGCCATACAGCCCAGAAAATCTACAACAACTAATGAATTCCAGCTGTGAAAACCTTCGACAACAGATCCCTATCTGTTCCACACCATCCATACTTTGACGGAATAGGACAATGGGCTTTTACTACAGAGAGGGACAGAGGGGCACATCTTTAGAGAGGCTGTCTGATTTTCCAAACAGTCCTGCTGAAATTAAAAGAAATCACCATTTTATTTTTACTTGTCCCTTGTACAAACTGATGGCAAGTCTTCATTTTGTGCCATGTTCTGTCTTTCCTATAAAACATGTTCACTTTTCAATATGACTGGTGCTTCAGTAAATATGAACATTTTAAACATTATGTACTAGAGCTAGTTCTGTAAGAAGTGTTTTGTTGGATGTTGGAATGTGGGAGGTGTCTCTTAGACAAAGGAATCTGAAACAGTACTACAGGCAGCTTTACTGTCAGAGACTTATCATGACCCACTATTTTCAGAACTTCTACAACTGATGAAAGTTTCAATATAACATCTGCAAGACTGAAGAAATGATTTCTAAAATTTAAATTGTCTGCATTCGAAATTTGGACCGCACTAGCACTTTATTCTTCCCGCGGAGTTGGGCGAACGTCTTTGAGTGCTTTAAAGTCAAGAAATTGACACATAGGAACTGAGAATTCTTTATGAACTTTATTTCTATCCTTGCACATTGAATTTGAGATTTATGAACTTTTGTAGCACGTAATGAGTTGCATTGTAATACTGGTGAATCACAACTGAATAATTAGTAGAATTGTTAAGTAACAATAACAACAGCAACAGCAAGCCTTAATTGGCATAGAACAGATTTAGCAGTAAAAATAGCAATATAAATAATATAAAATCCTAGATAATAGAGTACATAGGGAAGCTAATATACATAATATAAGTAAATTATATATGATTTCAAGTTTAGCGAAATTAAATAATTAAAACAAATAGAATATGGTCATTCCAGAACCATTCTCTGTCGGATATCCATGGCCTTTTGAAGAAATCTAGCAACCGTTAAAGTTAACTCAGAGCAAGTGTCATTTAAAAGTTTGTGGACTTTGCCTAAATCAGCACAGCCCAACATATCTGCTAAAAAAACCTCCCTGAGCCACTTCGGTGGGAAGGGCGGGATATAAATCGAAATATAAATAAATAAATAAAAATATCTTTCAGATATACGGGTATACGACGAATATCATCATAAAGGGGACAGTTCAATAATACATGGGAAATAGTTTCAATACACTTGGGATTACAAAGACAATGACTATTAGAGTACTCAATCCTGTTAAATCTACCAAATAAGATAGCAGATGGTAATGCATTACATCTCGTTAACGAGAATGCACGCCGTTGCTGTGGAGCTTGCAGAGAGGAGAAATATGACGCTAATTTCCCTACTGAGAGAGGAAGTTCGAAATTCAGCGGGGAGCAAGACTTGTTGGCCAGGCTATATAACGTTTGCATTTCGATATCTAAGATTCTGAGCTTAAGTTTCAAGAATGCATCTTTTAGTGATAGCATAAGAAGTGAACCTAAATCAATGCCCATAGACTTAATTTTCCTCTCAATAAATATTAGCTAATTTGACATATTAGATTTTGTGCGCAGTTGATATAAAAGGCTCTCCGAATCAGAATGGAAATGTAGCCGTAACCAATATTTAAGTGACATTAGCCATGCTTGTGCTTCCACAAGATTTGTCCCTGTTTCTAAACATAAAAATGCATATGGTACGCACTTTGGGAATCCCAGGATTTTCCATAGGAATTTTGATTGGATACCTTGTTAGCCATTAAAACTCTGTTGCGCAACACCTACAGATGTTACCGCGATTCCAGGGCTTTGTCTTTACCATCAGAGTACGTTGCTCTTCAAAATCAGCTGTCCCAGCTTATTATAAACAAAAAAAATGTCTATGCTAAACTTCAATGGGAGGAGCTATGCCAGGCCACAATCTTAAAGAACTCTAAAAAATTCTGGTCTATTGTATCAGGTGCCCATAGAGCTGATGCCCCTTCTATGTCTGCTATTTCCTCCAATGTCTGGTACCAATATTTCTTCTCTATGTTCTCCCAAAGTAATCTATACACTTCTAGACCTTCTGAATTTTCTCAGGTAGATCTCCCGGAGTTGCCCTCTGTGACTTCTGATGAAGTTATAGAACTAATTTTGCAATTGAAATCAGGTAAAGCTGCAGGACCAGATGTTATTCCCTCTGAAATCCTAAAGTTAGTTCCAGATTGGTGGGCTACTCCACTCGCATCTCTCTTTACTAGTATTGACAGAACAGGCATAGCTCCTAAAGCCTGGCTTAAATCAATAGTGGAATTAAGTACGTATTTTCAGGATTATTTCATTATTTTTCCACAGTATTTTTGTTGTATTTTCATTCCTATTTTGTGGAACTCCAGGCTTTATCATAACCTGTTGGTGGGGCATGATGTTCTCTTGGAATTATAACTGACCTTGTGACCGTATTCTGAAAGGCTATGCTCATGCCCTCTAAGTGAGGTTGGATCTGTAGAGCATATATTTTTCAGCTGCCCATATTATAGGGAGGCTCGTTTTAGAATTATTACTCCATTAGTCAATAGGACACCTCATTATATTAATGCAAACAAATAGGGTTGCCAATCCCCAGGCGAGGGCAGGGGATCCCCCGGTGTGGAGGCCCTCCCCCCACTTCAGGGTCATCAGAAAGCAGGGGAGGGGAGGGAAATGTCTGCTGGGCACTCCATTACTCTCTATGGAGACTGATTCCCATAGGATGTAATGGAAAATTAATCTTGGGTATCTGGGGCTCTGTGGAGGGGGCCTGTTTTTTGAGGTAGAGGCATCAAATTTTCAGCACAGCATCCAATGCTTCTCCCCAAAATACCCTCCAGGTTTCAGAAAGATTGGACCAGGGGGTCCAATTCTATGAGCCTCAAAAGAAGGTGCCCCTATCCTTCATTATTTCCAATGGAGGGAAGGCATTTTAAAAGAGCGTGGTCCCTTTAAATGTGATGTCCAGAACTCCCTTTGGAGTTCAGTTGTGCTTGTCACACCCGTGCTCCTGGCTCCACCCCCAAAGTCCCCAGATATTTCTTGAATTGGACTTGGCAACGCTACAAAGAAAGCAAGACTTAATTGGTTCCTTTCAGATAAGAATTCAGGGATCAAGCATTCAGTTACTGAGTCGTGTGCTGAGTTTGGGGCAGGAATTGCATTTTAAAAGTTTCTACCTTCTGCAGAGCCTCTTACCGAAAATCCACCACTTCGGACCCCAAGAATGCGGACGCAATGCTGGTTTTCTTGACAATGAGCTCCATCTGGGAAAGGAAAGAGAGTGTGAGTGAATTTGACACCGATGTTGGGGCGGGGAGGGAGGGTCTGTTCACCAATCAAGATGGAAGGCCTCTTGCTCCTCTTGGGCCGCAGTTGAAGGTGGAAACTATTAGACAATTATCTATACATCCAACAGCCCAAACGTTCCGATTTCAGCAGGACAGAAAAAGGCCAAGGTTTGCAGAAACATATAAAATGTCTTTAAAACATCTCGGAGTAACCTCCGCCTTAAACCACACTCAGCAATGTCAACCCATGTGCAGACATTGCTGGTAGAAGAGGTCAGAGGAAGGGATGGTGGCTCAGTGGTTGAGCATCTGCTTGGGAAGCAGAAGGTCCCAGGTTCAGTCCCCAGCATCTCCCACTAAAAAGGGCCCAGGCAGTAGGTGATGGAGATGGAGGGATGGTGGCTCAGTGGTTGAGCATCTCCTTGGTAAGCAGAAGGTCCCAGGTTCAATTCCTGGCATCTCCAACTCAAAAGGGTCCAGACAAGTAGGTGCAAAAAACCTCCGCTTGAGACCCTGGAGAGCCACTGCCAGTCTGAGTAGACAAGACTGACTTTGATGGACCGAGGGTCTGATTCAGTAGATGGCAGCTTCATATCCACCAGTTTCCCCAGTTTGGAAGCCCTCCCCCACTCGAAGATCATCAGAAAGTGGGGGTGGGGAGGGAAATGCCTGCTGGGTACTCAGGGCCGGCCCTCGCACTATGCGGTTGCCTAGGGCTCTCGCCCCCCCCCTCCGGTGCCCCAGGCTTGCCTCCCTCCCCCCTCCCTGCCGCTGCGAGCCCCCTCTGGGCTCCGCTGGGTCGCTCCCTTCCCCCTGCTCGCCGGCTAAAAGTCAGCTTAGCCAGCTTCCCAGCTTGCGCCTTCGTGTTTTGTCTCTTAACAAAACATGCAGGCGCGGGCTGCAAAGCCGGCAAAGCTTACTTTTAGCCGGCAAGTCCCAGGGGGAAGGGAGCGAGCGGAGCGCCGGGGGGAGGGCCAGGGAGGACACCGTGCAGGGGGAGGGGGGGTGGAGCTGCAGGGGGGGAGCCGGGGAGGGTGCTTTGGGGGGGGGCGCCATGCAGCAAGTCTGCCTAGGACGCCCCAGGGCATTGGGCAGGCCCTGTGGGTACTCCATTATTCCCTATGGAGACCGATTCCCATTGGGTATAGTGGAGAATCGATTCATGGGTATCTGGGGCTTCTGTGAGACAGAAGCATCGAATCTGCAACTTCGCATCCCATGCCTCTCCTCAAAAGACCCTCCAGGTTTCAAACAGATTGGACCAGGGGGCCCAATCCTATGAGTCCCGATCCTTAATTTTTCAAAATGGCGGGAAGGCATTTAGAAGGTATGCGGTCACTTTAAATGCGATGGCCAGAACTCCCTTTGGAGTTCAATCATGCTCATCACATTCTTGCACTCAAAGTCTTCTGGCTCCACCGCCAATATTTTCTGAGTCGGACCTGGAATCCTGAGCAGAAGATTTTGCTGCTACTTCCCTACTGATGAGCAGGGGTGGAATTCTGGCAGGCGCTCCTTTGCATATTAGGCCACACACCCCTGATGTAGCCAATCCCCCAAGAGCTTACACAAAAGAGCCTTGCAAACTCCTGAAGGATTGGCTACATCAGGCGGTGTGGCCTAATAGGCAAAAGAGCTCCTGCTAGAATTCCACCCCGAGGAGGAGGGTGAGAGCGGAACGGGCGGCGGCTGTGCCTCTCTGGCCTTTACTTTTTAATCTGCCTGGGGGACATGCCTAGGTTGCCTCAAATTGAAGAAGAAGAAGAAGATATTGGATTTATATCCCACCCTACACTCCAAATCTCAGAGTCTCAGAGCGGCCTACAATCTCCTATATCTTCTTCCCCCACAACAGACACACTGTGAGGTGGGTGTGGCTGAGAGGGCTCTCACAACAGCTGCCCTTTCGTGGACAACTTCTGCCAGAGCTGTGGCTGACCCAAGGCCATTCCAGCAGGTGCAAGTGGAGGAGTGGGGAATCAAACCTGGTTCTCCCAGATAAGTGTCCACACATTTACCCACTACACCAATCTGGCTCTCCAGCTGGTCACCAAAATGACTATCTGAATGCAGCATATAAACGGCTACATAAATTACACGAACAAATGTAAACCTCCTTTGAACATATAAAGCTGCCTTATACCGAATCAGACCCTCTTCCATCAAATTCAGTATTATCTACTCAGACTAGCAGCGGCTCTCCAGGGTCTCCAGCTGGGGTTTTTAACACCTATTTACCAGGACCCTTTTTAGTTTGAGATGCCGGGGATTGAACCTGGGACTTTCTGCTTACCAAACAGATGCTCTACCACTGAACCACTGTCCCTCCATCTCCATCATCTACTGTCTGGACCACGGCTGGGGAACAGTGACTCTCCAGATGTTTTTTGCCTACAACCCCCATCAGCCCCAGCCAGCATGGCCAATGGCTGGGGTTGATAGGAGCTGTAGGCAAAAAATATCTGGAGAGCCACTGTTCCCCAGCCCTGGCCTGGACCCTTTTGAGTTGGAGATGCCGGGGATTGAACCTGGGACCTTCTGCGTACCAAGCAGATGCTCTACCACTGAGCCATCGTCCTCTTATCTTTGACAGTAGGCCACACACTTCCCTGAAAGCTTCAGTACTGTCCTATGAGAAGGAGTTGGATGTGATGCTTACATAATATTGCATGACTCTTTCGGTGGAGTTGAACTTCCGGGATCCATGCACTCCCAAGTCCCTGGTATAAGGCAGGTTGGTGATAGTGTAGTTCACGGTGAAATACCCAACAGTTGGAGTCCGAGGGGTGGTAGAGGCGGTAGTGACTTCTGGAAGAGATGAGAATGCCAGTTTGAGGATAGAAATAAGAACATCAGAAGAGCCCTGCTGGATCAGACCAGTGAAGGTCCACCTAGCCCACCATCCTGCCTCACACAGTGGCCAACCAGTTCCTCTGGAGGGTCAACAACAGGGCACAGAGGCCGAGGCCTTCATAAGAACATCAGAAGAGCCCTGCTGGATCAGACCGCTGAAGGTCCATCTAGCCCAGTGTTTCCCATTTGCAGGGTCGTGACCCAATACCAGGCCACAGAAGCCTCACTACCGGGTCACAAGAAAAGCCAAAGCTAGCCCCACCCCCAGCATAGTTAGCCTCACCCCCAGCAAAGCATGAACTCTGCTCTGCTTGCTTCCTTCCTCCGTCTCTCTGTCGTGCAGAAAAAAGCTAGCCTTGAAGACTGACACAGGCTGCAAAGTCTGCGCTCCATTTGGCTTCCTTCCTTCCTCCGTCTCTGTGTTGTGCAGAGACGAGCTGGGCTGCCCCTCCTTCCTTCTCCCCCCCCCCCCCCCCCCAGTGTTTAAGCGAAAAGCTGGAGTTCACTCGCACTTTATCTTTTTTTCTTTAAAACAATTTTTATTGGTAACATATGGCAGTTATATCTAATACTAATAAAATATTAATAATCACTTAATGCCTTCCCCATACATTACCCTTTTCCCTCCCTCCCCCCAGTCTTTATAAGCATTGGTAACATAAGGTAACAATTTCTATTTCTACATCCTTAATCATTTTTCACCACCATCCACTATATTACTTTCTAATTACCCTCCCCCCATTACTTGGTTCCGCTGATGATAATGATTCAAAATAATAATATTTAAAGGTACTCTATTCTAATCAAGAACCAATATTTATACTCTATCTTCTGCTAAAATTTAATCTTAATCATTATCAAAAACTACTAACATTTAAAGATACACTTAATTACGAAAACCAAAAATTAATATTCTTCTTTCTTCTAAGACTTAATCATTATCAAAAATTGTCCAATGTCCTTTTACTTTCCACTCTTTTTCTGCATATCTTCTAAACTTTTTCCACTCCATCTTAAAAACCTCCAAATCATAGTCTCTTAAAGTTCTTGTTAATTTATCCATTTCACTCCATGAGTTGACTGGCACTTTAGACCCATGAAGTGTTCTTCAAAGTATAAGCTTTCATGCGTCTTGCAGTATGCTCTTTTGGGGAGATTTCCCCGGGAGGCATGGGCAGCAAAGAAGGGTGTGTGTGTGTGTGTGTTTCAGCCAGGAGGGGCGGGGAGTAGGCATTCCAGCACCTATTTTTTTAACCAAACAACCCCTGGGCAGAATTTTTGCTGGCTGGGGTCATCTGATGGTGAGAAAGGCTTTCCCCCCTCTTTCTTTCTTTCTTTCTTTCTTTCTTTCTTTCTTTCTTTCTTTCTTTCTTTCTTTCTTTCTTTCTTTCTTTCTTTCTTTCTTTCTTTCTTTCTTTCTTTCTTTCTTTCTTTCTTTCTTTCTTTCCCTGCAAGAGATGCTCTGCTTGTATTCTTGGTGCTGGGAGGGGGGGAAGCAACACTGGGAGGGCTTCTAGTGCCCTGGCCCCACTGGTGGACATTTTGGTGCTTTTGGGGCGTTGTATGAGAGAATTTTGGGCTGGATAGTCCACTGGCCTGATCCAACACAGCTCCTCTTATGTTCTCATGTTCTTTCTTTCCATGTCTTCTTTTCCTCTCCTTCCATTTCATTCTTTCTTTTTCTTTCCTTCCATTTTTACTGGATGAAACTTTTCTGGTCATCATACTGTTGTTGCAGACACAGGAGCTCTGCCAATGAAAAGTTGGCACCCCCAGTTGTAGCCTGCAGGCCTTTCTATGAGATTTCTGTGTGAGTGAGTGAGAGTGAGAGGTGTGGGGCAGAAAGAGATTATTGGAGATTACTGCAGTATATCTCAACAGCACTGGAAGTGATAGTGCTATGAACTTGGCACCATTTTACTGGTCCTGCTTTTAACAGCTGTCTGACACCAAAATTAAACTCCTCCTGTAGATATTAAAAAGGATGAAAGAAGTGCACTAAATATCTGCAAAACAGGTTGCTTTTAAAGGCATGGGAAACACAGCCAGTAAAAAGCTGCAGGCCCCTCATAAATATCCTTTTTGGGATAACTAAGAAAAGCTTATATGAACTTCATATAAAATTAATTCATTAATTGCAGTACAATTCTCTGCTACATTTCACAGCAATTTCCCAGTGTTTCAGCCAAAGAAAAGTATGAAAAATAGCTGTCGAAAGATTTTCTTGAAACCAAGCAAACTTGGTTATAGCTTGAGTCAGGGTTCCAGTAGTAGCAGCTGAAGGAAGGATCTACTAAATATTTCCGCATATTTTGAGGTAGAGCAGCTGCCAGGGCCCAGTGTGGGTGATACACAGTGCTGTCATTCCTGATGGCAATGGCAACAGCACTCCCAACTGCATACACTTGCCAGTGCTGTTGAGAAAGGGGTGTGTAGGTGGTTCAGGCAATTGAACATGGGCATTAGGGGTGCTTGCAAGATGGAGAAGAGCACACAAACAGATAGGTGCATGCAGGTGTGGGAGTGGAAAGAAAGGACCACCCACGTCCCACCCCCATTTTGGCTCATCATGAGTTTCAGAGAGATTTTTCTGAAAATGAAGTTACTTCAGAAGAAGAGGCAGGTTTGGGGGAGTGCCCTGGAAGTGACATCACAGAAAAAGGTGGAGTTTTGGTTCAGTGTGCCCCGGAAATGACATCACTTGGCCCTTGACACCATAGGAAATGACATAATTCCTGGCTCCTGGCTCCACCTCCAAAGTCTCTTGGCTCCACTCCCAAATTTTAGTGGGCCACCAAGGAGAAGTGTAAAAATAACCAGGCCACAGGAAAGAAAAGTTTGGGAAACCCTGATCTAGCTCATCATCCTGCCTCACACATTTTTTAATCAAAGTTCTACTAAGTACTGTGTCTGAAGGGTCCATTTTCACAAAACTGGACCTGAGGGACACCTACTTTAAAGTGTGGATCAAAGAGGGAGACGAGTGGAAGACTGCGTTTAACACTCCAATGGGACAATTTGTGTACCTTGTGGTGCCTTTTGGATTACAGGGGGCACCGGGAGTGTTCATGAACTTTATCAATGAGGTCCTAAGAGAATACCTGTACAAGGGGGTAGTGGTTTACCTGGATGACATCATTATTTATTCAAAAGACATGGCCTCCCACGTACAGTTAGTAAGGAAGGTGCTTGCCACCTTGTATGAGCACAAACTGTATGCCAAGCTGTCTAAGTGTGAGTTCCATCAGACAGAACTCGACTATTTGGGATTCCGAGGGTCCGGGAAGGGACTAGCCATGGACCCCGCCAAAATACAGGCAGTACTAGATTGGGCACCCCCGACGGCACGCAGACAGCTACAATCTTTCCTCGGGTTCGCAAATTTGTACAGAAACTTTATTCAGGGGTTCGCCCAAGTGATGCTGCCTCTGACAGACTTACTGAAAACTAAGGGAAAGGGACCCGGAGTGAAAAAACCGGGGGCGAAACTGGCGTGGACCCCCATTTGCTAAAAGGTGTTTGAAAAACTTAAGCGGTTGTTCACAAGTGAACTAGTGCTAACCCACCCCAACAAGCTTAAGCCCTTCATGGTTCAATGTGATGCCTCTGATGTAGCTGTAGGGGCCATATTGATGCAGAGGGACTCGGAGGGGAGGTTGCGACCATGCGCCTATATCTCTATATCGCTGTCTAAACTGCCCCAGCACCCCCAGAATTTGTGACCACTTGCCCGGTGTGCATAATGGCAAAGAAACGAGGGGGGGGGCCCCCGGTGCTAACCCACCCCAACAAGCTTAAGCCCTTCATGGTTCAATGTGATGCCTCCGATGTAGCTGTGGGAGCCATATTGATGTAGGAGGTTACGACCATGCACCTATATCTCTAAGAAGTTCTCACAAGAACAGCACAATTGGTCGGTATGGGACAAGGAGGCGTTTGCAGTAACTTTTGCATTAAAAACATGGCGGTCCTGGCAAGAGGGAGCGAGGATGCCGTTTGAAATTTGGACCCACCACAAGAACTTAGAGGCGCTCACTGGTCGCAGGAAACTAACCGAAAAACAAATCCAGTGGGCAGGGTTCTTTGCAAAATTTTATTTCACTCTAAGACACATACCAGGGTAAAAAAATTTCTTGGCCAACGCACTGTCTAGACTGCCCCAGCACGAAAGTCAGAAAGAAGAGGTAGTGGACTCCATTATCCCTCCTAGCACTGTAGCAGGCGCTGTGACCACCCGGTCGGGGAAGAAACGTAAAGCGCCAGAGCTGTGTGTGTGTGTGGGGGGGGCAATAGACTGATTGAAGAAACAGAGCGCGAAGGAGAGGAAAGACCCGAGGGGCTAATCAAAGGGACAGGAGGGTTTTGGTATCATGATGGGAAACTATATGTTCCGAAAACTCTGAGGCAAGAGGTTTTACAACACTGTCATTGTAATACACTGTCCGGTCACTTTGGGTATGTGAAGACGTTGCGTTTAGTCAACAGACAATGTTGGTGGCCACACATGAAAAAAGACATTTCCGAATTTGTGACCACTTGCCCGGTGTGCATAATGGCAAAGAAACGAGGGGGGGAAGCCCCCCGGTCTTCTTCAACTCACCCCAACAGCAGAGTGCCCTTGGTCGGTGGTCTCTATGGACTTTATAGTGGAACTGCCCGCTTTGCAGGGCAGAACTGTAATATTGGTGGTAGCGGACACTTTCTCAAAGCAAGCCCATTTCATTCCCTGTAAGAAATTACCTACAGCAAAAAAGCTTGCCTGTTTGTTTTTCCAGCACATTGTTAAGGTCCACTCCTTCCCCGATAAGGTCATTAGCGACCGCGGCTCGCAGTTCGTTGCCAACTTCTGGCGGGAGTTTTGCAAACTAACAGGCATGGAGCAGGGACTGAGCTCTGCCTACCACCCACAGACGGACGGGCAGACGGAACATGTAAACGCCCTTCTAGTACAATATTTACGGTGTTACGTTAACTACCAACAATAGCCTCCATAGCTCAACCAAAGCAACCCCCTTCAAAATTGTGAATGGCTATGGAGCCGTTCAGTAGGCCTGGAGCTTACAGTAGGCCCTGTACTGACAGCCCTGTAAACTCTTGGAGGATTGGTTACATCTTGAGGGTGTGGCCTAATATGCCAAGGAGTTCCTGCTACAAAACAAGCCCTGCTAAATATTATATTTTAAAAGTGTCTGGATAGTCTGAAGACTTTTTCCCATGCATCAAAGGATTCACCTTATGGTTCTCTGGTGCAGAGTATCGAATGCCACTGGATGGGAGGTAACGCCATCAAAAGTAGCGCACTGCTGGCACAAAACGCTTATTGCATCTCCTTATACAGCAGCCTGAACTGCCCTCATCCTGAAAGGATTGGTCACCAGCTGAGGAATGGCCAAGTCCTAGGAATGCCAACCTCCAGCCCTGAGGATTCCCCAGAATTATAGCTCATCTCCAGACTAGAGCAATCAGTTCCCCAGGAGAAAATGGCTGCTTTGCAGGGAGGACTCTGTGGCATTCTACCCCGCTGAGCTGGGGGTTCTGCCACCCCAGGCAGACCCCCGCTCCCTGCGCCCAGCCTGGGCAAGGTTGCAACGGCAGTGGGCGCCCCCCCCCACGTCGTCAAGGCTTCCTCAGCCTTGGGAAACCTTGGTGAGGTTTCCATCTAGGTGCCATGCCTCCTGCCAGCTTTACTGCGGCTTCCCGAGCCTTAGGAAGCCTTGGTAAGGACAGGAAGGCAGTGGGCACGGCGTGTGAAGAAAGGGGGCACCTTGTGGTGCCCCTAGGTCACGTGGCGCCCTAGACAGCTGCCTACGTCCATACACCGGCCCTGCCACTGAAGTTCCAGTCCTCCCTGGAAGTTTGCCAATCTCCCGGAGTTTGCCAATCTAAATCTGGCACCCCTAACCCCCCATCCCCACCTGGTGACCTTGTCAAGTCCCCCAGTCCCACCGGGATGAAGGCCTTGAGGTTAGGAGGTAGTTAGAGACGCCTCCAGGCAGGGCCTGGTAATACAATTGATCTCCAGATGGAAGAGATCAGTTCAGTAGATGCTGAAGCATTCAATCCTCACCTGCAGAACAACACACTCATAAGGGATACGGACAGGTTGCTGATTTCTACTACACCTGTTTCTAGGGTTGCCAAGTCCAATTTAAGATCTTTTTGAAACTTGGGGGATATTTTGGGGAGAGGCACTAAATGCTGTACTGAAGATTTGGTGCCTCTACCTCAAAAAACAGCCCCCCCAGAGCCCCAGATACCTAAGGATCAATTCTCCATTATTTTCTATGGGAATATATCTCCATAGGGAATAACAGAGTTCCCAGCAGACTGGGGAGTTCCCAGTTCCCTCCCCTCCCCCTGCTTTCTGAGGACCCTGAAGCGGGGGGAGGGTCTCCAAACCGGGGGATCCCCTGCCCCCACGTGGGGATTGGCAAACCTACCTGTTTCAGATACAATCTTCAGATTGAACTTTACCAAAGGACTTGTACTCTTTATTTTGGTATATTATGTTGTAATTTTGTCAACAGATTAGTTAATTGTCACTATAAACTTCTGACTGTGTTTATTTATGTATCTCTGGAGTGACTTCTCTCAATTGTATTTAACCTCCAGGCAGGGCTTGGTATCACAACTCATCTCCAGATACAAGAGATCACTTCCCCTGGGGGGAATGGCTGCTTTGGGGGGCGGGCTCCGCACTGGGGATACCTCTGCTAACTCACAGCATTGCAACATCGCAGCTTGTATTCTTCACTGTCATTCTGTGTTGATCCCATTTTCATCCTGTCTGGCTACCAAGGAGCTCAGGGAATATACGGGTTTCTCCATTTCAATTACACAACAACCCTGTGAGGTGGATTAGGAGCACCAGTTTGGTGTAGTGGTTAAGTGCATGGACTCTTATCTGGGAGAACCGGGTTTGATTCCCCACTCCTCCACTTGCAGCTGCTGGAATGGCCTCTGGTCAGCCATAGCTCTGGCAGAGGTTGTCCTTGAAAGGGCAGCTTCTGGGAGAACTCTCTCAGCCCCATCCAACTCACAGGGTGTCTGTTGTGGGGGGAGGAGATTGTAGGCCACTCTGAGACTCTGTCCTTGAAAGGGCAGCTTCTGTGAAAGCTCTCTCAGCCCCACCCACATCACAGGGTGTCTGTTTGGGGGAGGAAGGGAAAGGTGATTGTAGGCCGCTCTCCTTTATATCCCACCCTATGCTCTGAATCTCAGAGTGGATGCTATCTCCCTTACCTTCCGCTCCCCCACAACAGTCACCCTGTGAGGTAGCTGGGGCTGAGAGAGCTTTTACAGCAGCTGCTCTTTCAAGGACAACTCCTGTGAAAGCTATGGATGACCCAAGGCCATTCCAGCAAGTGCAAGTGGGGGATCAAATCCGGTTGTGACGGAAAGCAATGGGTTAAGCATAAGCTGAAGACGCACAGGGCTGCGTCAGGTGACCTGAGGGTGGGGGCAAAGTGCTCTGAGCTCTCAGGGAGGGAAAAAAAGTTAGTTTAGGGAGAGAAACTGCTGAGGCAGGAGTTCAGTCAGTTGGAGTCTGACAGAGTGGAGGCCTGTCAGAGAAGTCTGTCAGTGGGGACCTGACAGAGACTGAGTGGGTCAGTTAGTGCTGGCCAGAAGGGCTAAGAGTTGATCCTGTGAAGAAGCTGGAGACGGAGACGGGGAAGTCTTCCAGAGACTGCCAGCTGGACAAAACCAGCCAAGAGGGCTGTGTGTGTGTGAGTCAGTTAAGACCAGAATGGTCACAGACACCGGGAAACTACTCTAAAGTTCTAGTGAGGAGGCTGAGGGAGTGGATGTGGGTCTGAGACACCAAGAAGGGCTGAGAGGAGAGACTCCAGTCGAGGGGTGAGACTAGACACATCAATCCCAAGAGGCCAGACCTTGGCTAGAGGTGGAGAGTGAGTTAAAGGGAACGGTGAACTGTGTAACTGTGAAAGATCCAAGAAAGTAAAAGTGACTGTAAGCTTGAAACAACTGAACAAAGAATAAGCCTGTGTAAATATCTCCCATATCCCCAGTTAAGACTTTTTGTTACAATAAATTTGTGGTTTAAGTTAAAGTTCTCGTGAGCCTATATATTTTGTGGGAAGAATAAACAAAGCTGCTGGGGTCCCATCAAAGAAACAAGTAAAAATACCCCGAAGAGACGAAAATATAGAGATCCAGTGAGGCCGTGAGGTGGGCGCTGCTATACCGGTTCTCCCAGAAAAGAGTCCACGCGCTTAACCACTACACCATACTGGCTCTCAAATTACACCAAACTAGCCCAGGCAAGCCTGATCTAATCAGATCTCAGAAGATAAGCAAGGTCAACTCTGGCTAGTACTTGGTTGGGAGACCTCCTTGGAATACCAGCAGTCGGGAGGCAGGGGTAGGTTTTATTTAGCCACCTCCCTAAATATCCTCTTTGCCCCCAATAGGGGTCAGTCACCAGAGACCACCAAGTGCAGACACACTAACCCTCACACACAAATATGTAAAAAATACCCCCCAAAAGAGAGAGACTTACTTCTTGTAGTGACTGCTGGTGTTGTTGGCGGTGGAGTTGTGGTGTTCTCCACGCCAGCAGGTTGATCTACAGGTCTCCCAGTCGCAGGGTGGATGACCGATTCAGTGGGCTGACCTGCCGCATAGAAAAGACGCACATTTAGTGCTCTTCATGTGATAATGAAAAATGGCCAGAAATTAGATGCTGGGCTAAAGGAAATAACATCACAAGGCACAGATGTTTCTTGTTGCTGATTTTCAAAGAGCACACAGACTTTCAAAGTCCATGTGGCATCAGGGCAGGCCCTAAGGTACACGATGCCCCAGACAGACTTGGCAGGTGCTGCACCGCTGTGCCCCGTCACCTCTCCTCTTTTCTCTGCCCGCCCACCGAGTGAAAGGGTGATGGATTTACTCCTAGAGAGACTAGGGGCATTATTCTGAAATTTGTTAGAGTAGATTGTCACAATCATGTTGGTCAATGCAAGTTCTCTCTCTCCCGGTAGAGTTTCATGGGTCAGCTGGTTGTGAATGGTTCAGCACACTATCAAATCTTAGCTAAATACATGGCTTTGGTTCAGTATGCTTCGAACCATAGAGTTCTCCCCTCATATGAACATATGAAGCTGCCTTATACTGAATCAGACCCTGGGTCCATCAAAGTCAGTATTGTCTTCTCAGACTGGCAGCGGCTCTCCAGGGTCTCAAGCTGAGGTTTTCCACACCTATTTGCCTGGACCCTTTTTTGGAGATGCCGGGGATTGAACCTGGGACCTTCTGCTTCCCAAGCAGATGCTCTACCATGTCACCGTGTGACATCCACAACATGATGATAATAATAATAATAATAATAATAACAACAACAATAATTTTTAATTTATATCCCGCCCTCCTCGCCAAAGCAGGCTCAGGGCGGCACACATACCATAAAATACCACATTTCAACATTATATAATACAACATTACAATGCAATAAATACATAAAATACAACATTATAATACAATAATCCTCAATTTAAATATATTAGATATAAATTAAATATTACATTAAAATCAACAGTTAAACTAACAATTTACAATCACAGTTTAAAACCACAATTTAGTTTGGTGCTACGATCTTAATATAACACAATTGCTCATGGCGATGGTACAGTAGTCCCACATTAAAAAGCCAGCGGGAAGAGGATGGTCTTGCAGGCCCGGCGGAACTGGTCAAGGTTCCGCAAGGCCCACATCTCTTCTGGTGACTGATTCCACCAGTGGGGAGCTGTAACCAAGAAGGCCCTCTCCCTCGTGGATTTCAATTTGGCCTCCTTCGGTAACATCATTGCATCGGGGACATCCCACAGTGACGTCGCTGTTGGGGGGGTGTTTTCCCCTGGCTGGCAGCAGGAAGAACCCATGAAAATTGGGACCTGGGAACTAGCAACCCTAGCACAGAGGACTGACTGTCTAGAAAGAGGGGTGCTCAGTGGCTCCACTATGGCCAGATTTGTAACAGGCACAGGGGTGGAATTCTAGCAGGAGCTCCTTTGCAGATTAGGCCACACACCCCTGATGTAGCCAATCCTCCGAGAGCTTACAAAAAAGAGCTTTGTAAGCTCTCGGAGGATTGGCTACGTCAGGGGTGTGTGGCCTAATATGCAAAGGGGCTCCTGCTAGAATTCCACCCCTGAACAGGCATATCGTTGTCTCTCCTCTGTTGAGTCTCCAGAAGGGATGAACAGGCAGGCGGGAGGATGGGGGAAAGCAGATATACTCACTTGAGGTAGGAGGCAGAGTCGTGCTCTGTTGAACCGTGGTGTTCCCATGGGACCGATCAGTTGGCGTATTTGATGCAGGCTGGGTGGATTCAGTGACCTGATGAGCTACACAAATATGACTTGTGTTAAGTTTGTCCGAGAGGAGTTATTCACTGCATGGCATTATTATTTATCATTTGTTTGTTTGTTCCCATTTGTATCCCGCCCTCCCCACCGAAGCAAGCTCAGGGTGGATTGCTTTAATACTTTTTGGTTCTGGCCACAAACCATACAAGAAAAAGACAGGAATTGGATGTCTGTATAGAATAAATTGCCTTTTTATGTTTTTAAGGTACGCGAGTGATACTTAGTGGTCATAGTCAGCGGTTCTTTTCTCTTCTCACGCCTATGCCTACGTGCTGGCTTCCCCCTTTATCTTGCTGATCTCCACCTTTACCACCGAAGGGTTTTTTTCTGATTTTGGGGGAACATCAGTGTAATGATTTGGGGTCCCCTAAATCACTGATATAAGTCTTGACCTCTGGATGCCTAAAGTTCAGGCAAAGAGGTTTGGCATTCTAAGCTGTAAATTGCTGGCATTGACCTCGGGATGCGTGAAGTTCAGGCTAAAAGGTTTGTTATTCTAAGCTGTAATTTGGGTCTCTGGCCTGGCCCAAAAGTTCAGATCGAGAGGCCTATTATTCTAAGTTGTAACTCAGGTCTGGGGCTTGGAGATTCAGTGTTTATGTAAGTATAGATAAGGATTGGTATGCAACCTTGGCAAACAGGGTTCAGTTTAGGCTTCCCAATCCCCAGGTCCCAGCTGTCAAGTCGGCTGAATTCAATAACGAGTCTCTTGATAAAGTAGCAAGTTTATTGTAATCAGAACTGTGGACCATGGCAGAGATTGAAGGACTGAAACACATATGCACTAATCCAGTATTTAAAGTATGAATCTAAAGGATTCCTACGGGGGGCAATCTATGCAACACATCTTCACACTAGGATGCTACTTCTTTCGTTCCCAGACCGAAGTCTTGACACCCCATACTCCCCACAGAGAACAAGGCTGGGAAGGCGCCACTATCTTGTTCACAGGTTAGCATTTCAAAGCAGGTTACACAACAAAGGCATTTCTAGAGAGGGGGCAGGAGAGTGAGCTAGCAACCCCCGGTGTACACTGTAAAGTACCCAGACTCCTTCACTTCAGAACCAACCTTAATACAGATATTGAGTAACCCATAGCAGACTTGACATACTGCCCCCCCTAGGATCCCCCTCCTGCCGGGCGGCCTTGCAAGGAGGGCGAGTCACATTTATGGCTCCGGAACTCGGGCCCCGAGAGGCTCCGGCACTCCCCCTTCGAGGGGAGGGTTGGTGAATCTTGTGAATGCCATTTGGACGGCCCCGGAGATCTGCGCAGTAGGCTGCAATGAAAAACAGGGTGGACTTTACCAAGAGCAGGGGGGAGGTCTAACTCTACTGTCACCGGGTTGATTACCCGCTTGATTTTGAATGGCCCTAAGAACTTAAAAGCCAATTTCCTAGACGGTTGTGCCAGAGGCAGGTTTTTTGTTGACAGGTACACGGAGTCCCCCACCTTCAAGTCCCAGACTGGCACATGGCTTTTATCGTACTGTTTCTTATACGCCTCCTTGGCCAGCTTCAGGTTTTCTTTAATGGCTGGCCAACATTGGCTGGGACCTTGCCACCATTGCTCGAAACTTGAGCCCGTCAATCCCTCCCCCCCTGGCAGCATGGGAATCGGCTTTCCCTCATACCCGAACACTGTTGCAAAGGGAGATGCTTTTGTGGAACTGTGAGCGCTGTTGTTGTAAGCGTATTCAGCGAAGGGGAGGAGGTCCACCCAGTCCGACTGGCGTAGGCTCACAAAGCACCGTAGGTACTGCTCTAGCACCCCGTTCACTCTCTCAGTCTGTCCGTCCGTCTGGGGGTGATAGGCAGAACTTAGCCCCTGTTCCATCCCTAGTAACTTACAAAACTCCCGCCAGAAGGTGGCAACGAACTGAGGCCCCCTGTCACTTATGACCTTGTCAGGGATGGAGTGATGTTTGGCCACGTGGTCGAAAAATAAAGTCGCTAGTTTCTTGGCCGTGGGTAATTGGCTGCAGGGGATGAAGTGGGCTTGTTTTGAAAACGTGTCCACCACCACCAGTATGACTGTTTTCCCCCGGGAGGGGGGTAGCTCGACTATGAAGTCCATGGACACCATGGCCCATGGCCGTTTTGCGGTTTCCAGAGGCTGTAGGAGTCCCGGGGGTTTCCCCCCCCTCCTTTTTGCCATCACACACACCGGGCAACCAGCTACAAAGTCCGACACATCCTTCTTTAGGGACGGCCACCAGAACTGCCGGTGCACCAAGTGCAAGGTTTTTACATAGCCGAAGTGCCCAGCTAATTTGGAGCAGTGACATAGTTGGAGAATTTCTTTCCTTAATATTTCCGGGATGTACAGTTTCTCCCCCTTGTACCAAAGAGCGTCTTTTCTTTTCTGCAACCCCTCCAGCCGCCCACCTCCCTCCCGTTCGGCCTCTAGGGTGATTCGTTCTTTGCTTAGCCCGCTCAATTCCTTTTTCCTCTGCGAGCGGGTAGTGACCATAGCCGCCACTTGTGTGGGGGGGATCAGGGAATCTACCACTTCCTCTCTCTGGCTCTCATGCTGTGGGAGCCTGGACAGGGCGTCTGCTAGGAAATTGCGGGTCCCCGGGATGTGTTTCAGGGTGAAGTCGAATCTGGAGAAGAAGCCCGCCCACCTGATTTGCTTTTCACTCAATTTTCTTTTCCCTGTTAGTGCCTCTAGATTTTTGTGGTCCGTCCATATCTCAAAGGGCACCCTGGCTCCCTCCAACCAGGACCTCCAAGTTTTCAGTGCAAACATGACAGCGAAAGCCTCTTTGTCCCACACTGACCAGTTCCTCTGCTCCTCCGAGAACTTTCGCGAAATGTAAGCGCAGGGTCTCAGCTTCCCCTCCTCATCCCTCTGCATGAGAATGGCTCCTACGGCGACGTCGGAGGCATCGCATTGGACCACAAACCCCTTCCGCTCATCTGGGTGGCTTAAGACCGGCTCACTTGTGAACAGTTGTTTAAGCCGGTCGAAAGCCGCCTGACAAGTCGGTGTCCAATTCAGCCTGGCCCCTGGTCGCTTTGCCTCCTCCCCCTTCCCCTTCGTCTTCAGGAGGTCTGTTAGGGGCAGAGCGATCTGGGCGAACCCCTCAATGAATGTCCTATAGAAATTGGAGAATCCGAGGAAACTTTGGAGCTGTCTACGTGTCCTCGGGGGGGCCCACTCTAGAACTGCCTGAACTTTGGCTGGATCCATGGCCAGCCCGTCCCCAGACACCCAGAAGCCCAAATAGTCTAGTTCCGTGCGGTGGAACTCGCATTTAGACAGCTTGGCGTAGAGCTGGTGCTTCAGCAGGGTGGCCAGCACTTCCCTCACTAGTTTCACATGGGATTGTTCGTCTTGCGAATAAATAATGATGTCATCAAGGTACACCACCACCCCCTTGTACAGAAATTCCCGCAATACATCATTTATGAAATTCATGAACACCCCCGGTGCCCCTTACAATCCAAACGGCATGACTAAATATTCAAATTGCCCCATCGGGGTGTTGAACGCCGTTTTCCACTCATCCCCCTCCTTGATGCGCACTCGGAAGTACGCGTCCCGCAGGTCAAGCTTTGTGAAAATCTTCCCCCCCGCCACCGTGCTTAGCAAATCTTTGATGAGGGGGATGGGGTAGGCGTTTGACATGGAAATCGCGTTAATCCCACGAAAATCCGTGCAAAGCCTAAGACTGTGGTCCTTTTTCTTTCTAAACAACACGGGGGCCGCGTGGGGGGCCGTCGCGGGTCTGATGAACCCCCTTTTCAAGTTCAAGTCTAGGAATTTTCGCAGCTCCTTCTTCTCAGCCCACCCCATTTGGTAGAGCTTGGCCCTGGGAAGGCTTTCCCCGGGGATTAGTTCTATCGCACAGTCTGTGCTCCTGTGGGGGGGGTAGCTGGTTGGCCTCCCGCTCACTAAATACCTCCATCAGGTCGCGGTAGGCGTCCGGGACATGGTGCACCTCTTCCACCAGGACGCACGCCCTCTCCCGAGCGGCTGGAGCTCGTGGCCCCCATGCTGCCTGCCAAAGGTGCTGGTTGCAACTTGGGTCGGGAAATCTGATGGTCTGGGCTCTCCAGCGGATGAGGGGCTCGTGCTTTTCCAACCACCCCACTCCCAGGACCACGGGGTAGCCGCAGGCGGGCGCGATCACAAACGTCTCTGAGTCCCAGTGATCCTCAATCCCCAGGGAGCACGGCTCAGTCTCTTGCGTGCAGGGTTCCCCCCCCCCATTAGTGACTCATCCATCTGTTCAAAGTGCATGGGGTGGGGCAGTTGTAAGCGTTTCAATCCCAGAGCCTCCACCACCTTGGGGGAAATCAGCTCTCTATTACAGCCCGAGTCTATGAGGGCCCGGATCTGTAGGAACCTTTTTAGCTTTGGGTTCAACAATTTGACCACTATAAAGTACAACCTTCCCGTGGGTCTCACCGTGAGCGGTGCCTCCTCTCGGTCGACCTGCTGGTTGGCACCGTTCAAAGCAGGTCGGCGTCGTTTCCCGCCGGCTCCTCTTCCCACGCCAGCTCGGCCAGCTCCTCTGACAGACGCACCTCCTCCTCTTGTAGGTCGTCTTGCACCAGGAGCGCGCTGCTCTTCGCCGCGTCCTTAGAGCGGCCGGTGGTTTTCTTGGGGCCGGGGGTGCCCGGGCGGGTGGCTCCCTGCGGTGGGGCGGCCCCGGTGGCTGATTGGGGGCAGCCGGAGGCTAGATGGTTGGGGTCCCCACACCGAAAACAACGTCGGGGCCCCCCCGGGGCAGCCGCCGCCTGCTTCTTGACTTTAGGTGGCTCAGCCTTCCCGGGGCTTGCTTTCGGCGTTCCCCTGCCGGCGGCCAGTGCTTGGCGCAGCATCGCCACTCGTTTCAGGTTGGTCTCCACCTCCCCCGCCAGCTGAATCCACCCCACCAGGGTACCGGGGCGGGCTTGCGTGAGCGCTCTATCCAGGATGCTCGGGTTCAGCCCATTGGTGAAGTGCTCGATCTTCATCACCTCGTTCCAGTTCCGAGCCCGGGCGGCGTTGGCCTGGAAGTCGGCCGCGTACTCCCGGATGGATCGGGCCCCTTGCTTCATGTTCCGCAGCGCCGCCAGCGCTCGGGTTTCTTGCAGGGGGTCCTCGTACTGGGTCAGCAGGGCCTGCACGAAAGTGTTTACGAAGTGGAGGACCGGGCTGTTGGTTTCGCATAGGCTCACATACCACTTCTTCGCTGCGCCCTGTAGCTTCGACCCGAGGTAGTCCACGCGGCTCATCTCATCGGGGAATGAGTCCCCCCAGTAGTGCATGTAGCTGTTTGCTTGGATCGCGAAGTAGTTCACTTCCTCCGGGTCCCCGTCGAACGTGGCGTCCAGCTCCCGGCCCCCCCCCAGGTCTCTTTGTCTGACCGGGGCAGGGGGGGGCGCCGCTGGGGCTTGCGGGGCTGCTCTGGGTGGAGGAGCGGCGGGGCCCTGTCGAGCCGGGGGTCCCCGCGGACCCGCCGGGGCTGGCTGTTGCTGGCGAGCCCCGGTCACCCCCAGCGCTCTGCCCAGCTGCGCGGTCAGGGTCTGCATCTGGTCCTTTAGGTCTCTCACCGCCCCGTCGATCTCCCTGCGGACCATCGCGCGAAACGTCTCGTACTCCTCATCGGTCTGGTCCTTGGGGCTCGCCCCTCCGTCCTCCGCTCCGCACTCGGCCCCTTCGCTTCCACTCTCGAGGTCCTGCGCCCCCGCGGCGCTGGCGCCTTCGCTCGCCTCGCCCGGGTGGACGGCGGCGGCCTCGGCCAGTTGGACCCGCTTGGTGTGGCGGGTCATGATCGCCTCCCGACGGACCGGGGCTTGATCCATCAGCGTAGTGGAGGTTCTTGGCTGGTATTGCCGTGGGGTCGCCACCAGCTGAAACTGTGGAGGGGAGGCCGCGGTCCTTCTGGCAGTATGGATGTGCCAGGGTGTCTCGGCCCCCTCCACTCTGGTTGGGAATCCTCCATTCTCCGGAGACTGTTCGGACATCGCCTTTTCAGTTGCCGGAAAGGTTGAACTCCAAGATAGGGAGTCCTTCAAAATGTCAAGTCGGCTGAATTCAATAACGAGTCTCTTGATAAAGTAGCAAGTTTATTGTAATCAGAACTGTGGACCATGGCAGAGATTGAAGGACTGAAACACATATGCACTAATCCAGTATTTAAAGTATGAATCTAAAGGATTCCTACGGGGGGCAATCTATGCAACACATCTTCACACTAGGATGCTACTTCTTTCGTTCCCAGACCGAAGTCTTGACACCCCATACTCCCCACAGAGAACAAGGCTGGGAAGGCGCCACTATCTTGTTCACAGGTTAGCATTTCAAAGCAGGTTACACAACAAAGGCATTTCTAGAGAGGGGGCAGGAGAGTGAGCTAGCAGCCCCCGGTGTACACTGTAAAGTACCCAGACTCCTTCACTTCAGAACCAACCTTAATACAGATATTGAGTAACCCATAGCAGACTTGACACCAGCAGGGCATCCCCTGGTTTTACAGGCTTCCCCCCGCCCCCAGCCACCTGGCCAGTGGGGGGAAACCCCGCCCTCACAGCCACCTTGTACTTCTAGAGCTCCGGCAGGTTAAGAAACATGCAATCAGGTCTGTTTTTAAAATGTGTGCCTTTAAAGTTGAGCAGGAAACAGGAAGTGCTTCATGGGGAAGAGTCAGCAGCGCAGTTCCTCCGTTCGTTTTGCTTTAATTTTCAGAGCAAGTAGGAGTGTGTATAAAAGAGAGCGGCTTGTAACCCCTGTTCTTTTCAGATGTCATTGTGGAGGAACCAAACCCAGTAAGTGTGTGTGTGTGAGACAGAGAGAGAGGGAGGGTTGCCAATCCCCAGGTGGGAGGTAACCGTGCTAACGAACCACAAATATCACAAGAATAAGGCTGCTTAAATGCACTTCTAAGTAAGCATTTATACCATAGAGTCAAGCAGTTGCTGATACTCCTTTATGAACATACATTAGATAACAAAAATGATGTACAAAATCAATTTGTATACATCAACTCATACTAAAAAAGCCTGATCCACTGACTAACACAGACCCAAAAGTCCATATTTTGCCAAGGTATAATAATATAATAATAAAATTTTATTTATACCCCGCCCTCCCCGCCGGGGCAGGCTCAGGGCGGTGCCAAAGTTCATAACTCCAGAATTAGTAGTATTGTGACACGATTCCGGTAAAGTCATGTTTCGATGGCAACTCTTCTTCTGACAAAAATTACTCTTTCTGGAACCACAACTCAATACATTCAAAATGCATGTCAGTATCCAAGGTAGCAGTTCTCTTAAGCGTCCATACCCACAAATAGTAATTCAAACCTGGAACCAGTGCTCAGAAACTAGACACCAAGTTGCTGGTCAATTACTTACAAACAGCACTAACAGTTCTCCATACTCACATGTATTTTGAAAAATCACCTATCAAGTGAAGCACCATAGGAGCTTCAATCACATGGTTCCTAAGTCTGCTCCTGTGTTCCAGGACACGTACTCTAAGGGCTCGAGTGGTGCTGCCAACATACCTTAGGCCACACCCACATATGATCAAATACACAACACAGCGGGTAGCACATGTAGAGTAATGATTTAGAACAAATGGTCTAGTCTCTTCAGCAAAATAATACTCTTTGACATTAATAGATAAATAACAAATTGCACACCTTTTACAAGCAAAGTGCCCTTGAAGAGTATGCTTGACCAATTGGTATTCTCTAGATCTTACCAATTTATTCCTAATGGAATAAGTGCGACGCAATCCTATTTGTGGTGGCATTTTACAGCCTCCAATATCACTTACAATGTGCCAATGCTTCCTTACCACATTACAAATTCTGCTAGAAGAAGATGAAGATATTGGATTTATATCCCGCCCTCCACTCCGAAGAGTCTCAGAGCGGCTCACAATCTCCTTTACCTTCCTCCCCCACAACAGACACCCTGTGAGGTAGATGAAGATATTGGATTTATATCCCGCCCTCCACTCCGAAGAGTCTCAGAGCGGCTCACAATCTCCTTTCCCTTCCTCCCCCCACAACAGACAACCTGTGAGGTAGATGAAGATATTGGATTTATATCCCGCCCTCCACTCCGAAGAGTCTCAGAGCGGCTCACAATCTCCTTTCCCTTCCTCCCCCACAACAGACACCCTGTGAGGTGGGTGGGGCTGGAGAGGGCTCTCACAGCAGCTGCCCTTTCAAGGACAACCTCTGCCAGAGCTATGGTTGACCCAAGGCCATGCTAGCAGGTGCAAGTGGAGGAGTGGGGAATCAAACCCAGCTCTCCCAGATAAGAGAGCTCTGGCTGACCCAAGGCCATTCCAGCAAGTTCAAGTGGAGGAGTGGGGAATCAAACCCGGTTCTCCCAGATAAGAGAGCTCTGGCTGACCCAAGGCCATTCCAGCAGCTGCAAGTGGAGGAGTGGGGAATCAAACCCAGTTCTCCCAGATAAGACAGCTCTGGCTGACCCAAGGCCATTCCAGCAGGTGCAAGTGGAGGAGTGGGGAATCAAACCCGGTTCTCCCAGATAAGAGAGCTCTGGCTGACCCAAGGCCATTCCAGCAGGTGCAAGTGGAGGAGTGGGGAATCAAACCCGGTTCTCCCAGATAAGAGAGCTCTGGCTGACCCAAGGCCATTCCAGCAGCTGCAAGTGGAGCAGTGGGGAATCAAACCCGGTTCTCCCAGATAAGAGTCCACACACTTAACCACTACACCAAACTGACTGCTAGACAGTCTGCTAAATTCTAGTCCCCATTGTAATCTAGTTTTTCTCATCCTGGGATTCTGTTTTAGCAACTGTGTTCTATCTAGATTAGCGGCCCTTTTTCTAGCCATCCTAACAGACTTAGGAACCATGTGATTGAAGCTCCGATGGTCAGCCATTTTATGCAAAAGAATCATGACTGTGAAGATTTTTGTTTTTTCACCTCATACAAATATGAACAAACATAGAAATGAAGACATGCACAAGATCCTGCTGCAAAAAGAGGAATACTGGATACACCAGTTGAATTGCATTTCTCCATATGGGCTGAATATGACCAATGCTTTGACATGTTTTTTATGAATGGTCTTCGTTATAATATTATGAGTGCTGTGCATAACTTGCCCGTGTGATAACATATTTTTGTATAAATTATGGGATTTGACATTCTTTGTATGGAATATTTTGTATGTTGTATCTGCTGTGATATAGTTTGTGGTGTTTGTGTCTTTTAGCATGTTGCATTAGAAATATGTTACTTTACCTTTAAAAGGGTTGTGTAATGGCAGCTGTAAATGAGATGTTTGCCTTTTTAAACATGTTAGTTGCACCATTAGGGTGCGCAAGAAGCCTCATACTGAGCTGTAGTCGATGTGAAATTGCTGCTGGAGATGCTCTGTGTCCCCCTTTTTAAAAAATTATGTAAAGAATCTATATAATTGAATCAATATGTAAGTATGATATTTTTTCACTGGAAGAGGGTTGGTGGTGTCTGAATGTCCTTCTGATATTTTTGTATAATATTTTCTTTTGTTGGTGGTCCCAGGTCTGATGAAGACTGGAAAGAAACAAGTACTTAATGGATTGGCTTGTCACCACACTACTTTGGGACTTGAATGTACATGTTTTGGTCATTTGGACTGGTTTCTATATATTTCTTAGTCAATTGGTCACTAGCTTGTATTTTTGGGGACTTGAATGTTCATGGGAATTTGAACAGGTGCCTTTCCTCACAATACCAAACCTTTAATGGCATAACAGTTGCAAATAAAAACACACAGAATATAAAAATTTAAACATTGGAGGTAAAATCAAAATGAAACCGAGCTTACAGATGCATTCATGCATGGTCAGATTTAAATTGAAGGATGTCAGCCAAAAATTTTGCCACAGCCTCGCTAACCTCCCCCTCAGTATCATTCAATAAATAATAACAGGGTGGCAGAATAGACAAATCTGGAGAGAAAGAAAGTTTGCAAAATAAATCTTTACGGAGATTATGATAAAAGGAACAATCAAGCAATATATGCTGAATTGAGTCGGTAATATTCGCTCCACAGGAACAGAGTCTGTCGCCTAAAGGGACTCGATGATATCTCCCTTGTAAAACTTTGGAGGGAAACGCATTTAGTCTAGCCAACATAAATGCCCTGCGATGACTTGGAATGGTTAAGTCTGATCGATAATGGGGCATTTTGCCACAGAAAGCATAAAGACCTAAGGAAGCTGGGGAGCAAATATAAGGGTCTGTTGGCCGTAGTTTCGTTTCCTCCAACTCCCACGGTCTCAATTTAATACATCTGAAGATATATGACTCATCAGAAGTAAAAAAATCATCAACCTCTATCCACAACTGGTTAAGTTTGGACATAAGCACTGCTGTCCAGGATGAAATATATGGGTCTCTTTTCATACAATCGAGAAGGCTGTTAGGATCTGTTCTAAAGTGAATTTTGAGCCAGAATTTAAACACTGCAATCCAGGCTTTTGTCTCCACCAAAGAGTGACCCACTTCAGAGCAAAGAGGAAAGTAGGACACACATTTTGGCATACCAAGAATTTGTCTAAAGAATGAGGCTTGAATGCCCTCCACTTTCCTGGTAAAAGCTGAGATCCATATAGGGATACCATAGAGAATTTGGGCTAGCGTTTTGGCTTTGAAGACCTTAATTGCTGCTGGAACTAATTGGTTGCCCCTTGCAAAGCAAAACTGTTTAATTTGAACAGCTGAACATTTAGCCAAGTTGATGGTGTTGTTACGATGTGAAACCCAGCTTAACTTGTGATTAAAAGTGATCCCCAAATATTTAAAAAAATTTGTTTGCTCAGTTGTTGAGTTGCCAATAAACCATCTCTGTGGGCGCCAGCAATTTGAAAAGACAACTACTTTAGATTTGGCATAATTGATAGAGCGTGAATTACAATTACAGTAGTCATAAAAGGCATTCAAATATCTTTGCAGGCCCACACTTGTGCAAGAGAGGATGGTAGTATCATCTGCATAAAGTAATAAGGGGACCGCTCGGCCTGCTAGTTTAGGCGGATGTCCATTAATAGGGTTCAAAAATTGTGCCAGGTCAGTTAAAAATAAATTTAAAAGATACGGGGGCCAGCATGCAACCTTGTTTAACCCCCTTTAACACTGGGATTTTGCTAGTCAAGTCACCCCTAGAAGAAAATTTCACTTGGCAAAAAGTATTAAAATGAAGTTTCCTCAAGAGAAACAGCAGACAAGGGTCCATTCCCAGGTGACCTAGCTTAATCCATAGTTGGGCTCTATCTATTGAATCTAAAGCGCCCTTCAAATCGATGAAGGCAGCATATAATTTCTTTGTCCTGGTATGCATATATTTTTCAGCAAGGAAGGCCAGAGTGCAGCAATGGTCCATAGCAGATTTGCCTTTGGAGAAGCCAATCCGTTCAGGACCTATGATGTTGTCTAGGCGCATCCAGTCAGTTAATCGGAGTTCGAAATGTTTGGCATACAATTTGCCCACTATAGATAATAAACTAATGGGGCGGAAATTTTCTGGTAACTCCAACCCCCCCCCCCCCCCCTTTTTGTATATTGGGATAATTAAAGAATCAAGCCAAGAGTCTGGGATGGAGCCTTGCAGATCAATGAAAGAAAACAATTTTGCAAGGGGCAAGAGCCACCAATCGGCAAACTTTGTGAATACCTCAGCGGGAGACCATCAGGGCCTGGTGCTTTCCCCGCTTTTAAATCCTTCAATAAATCACTAATTTCCTCTAGAGTTACTGGATGCCAGACTGGCATATCAGTAACTGTGGGATTTGCTAAGATAGGAGGGGATACACATGGAGCAGCAAAAATGTTAGAGAAGTAATCAACCCATGTTTGCGCAGAAATACTTGGGTCAGTAACAGAATTTTTAGATTACCCGAAATGATTCTCCAGAAAGCCTTATTATCATTAGATTTTATCGAGTGGTAAAGTTGGTCCCATTTATTCTGAAAGAAAACTTTTTGGATGTAATAAGCTCCAGATAGGCTGTCTTACAAGTAATGTAGACTTTAATTTTTGTTGGGTCTTTGGAGTGACAGGCCTCTTTAAATTGTGCTCTCAGTTCTTGTTTCCAAGCTAAACAATCTGTATCGAACCAGCTAGAGAAACTAGACCTAGACAAGATCACAGGTTTAGCTTTAGCACTACAGTAATCAATTAATAATGAGAATCCTGAAAGGATTGGATCATCTGAATTGGGATTTATGATTGAATCCCTTAATCTGCACAGTGCTTCAGAGCCAAAGAGGGAAGAAAACTCCCTTTCTAGGGCTGGGGACCACTTGATTTTTTTTAGAACATTCTCAGAGGCCTTCACAGATTGGGAAGATGATACCATATTAACCTCCAGATCCAATCTTAAAGATAGAATTAGGGGCAAGTGGTCACTTTCCGTGCGCGAATCAATGTAAAAGCTATCGATAGATGACAGAAGGTTGGGTGAACCCAAACAAAAATCTATCACACTGCAACCCCATGTGGAGAAAAAAGTAAAATCAGTTGTGGCCGGAGCCTTTCCTCACGCCACTCATTGTGTCCTCCTGGCTCCAGACGCCTGTTGTCTCTGACAGGTTTGCCAGATCCTTTTACACCGTACAATCCGTGTGCCTGCCCATCCTTCCTCCACCTGCTAACATACTCTTTCGCTGCCCAGGTTCATAGATATCTGCACCACCCACACACCTTTTCTCTGGCTACTCTTTGGGAAGTGTGGTAGGGCTGGGAGCTTGGATGGCGGAGAGTTTGCAAGCAAGTGGGTGGGGGATGTGTCTGCAATTCAGCAGTGGAGGTCTTGCCAGAAGCCTTGGGCCCTGGCAGCTGCCTCACCAATGCCTCATTGGATTAAAAACCATTATAGGACAACAGAGCCTTATAGGACAACACTACCTAACTGTGCCTAGAGAGGACTAACAAGGGTAGCAAGCCAAGATACAGAACTAATCCCAGTCCAGTACATTGTCCTTGTAAACAATTCCTCCCACCTCCAAATCCCCAAATGTGGCTTCTAACTGGGGAGGTATGCTGTGCCCTCTTCAAGAATTACTTGTTGTAGTGCCCTGACTTAGGAAGAAGAAGAAGAAGAAGAAGAAGAAGAAGAAGAAGAAGAAGAAGAAGAAGAAGAAGAAGAAGAAGAAGAAGAAGAAGAAGAAGAATTATATCCAGCCCTATACTCTGAATCTCAGAGTCTCAGAGCAGCCACAATCTCCCTTACCTTCCCCTCCCCCACAACAGGCACCCTGTGAAGTAGCTGGGGCTGAGAGAGCTTTTACAGCAGCTGCCCTTTCAAGGACAACTCCTGAGAAAGCTATGGATGACCCAAGGCCATTCCAGCTAGTGCAAGTGCGGGATCAAATCCGGTTCTCCCAGATAAGAGTCCACGCGCTTAACCACTACACCATACTGGCTCTCAAATTACACCAAACTAGCCCAGGCAAGCCTGATCTAATCAGATCTCAGAAGATAAGCAAGGTCAACTCTGGCTAGTACTTGGTTGGGAGACCTCCTTGGAATACCAGCAGTCGGGAGGTGGGGGTAGCTTTTATTTAGCCACGTCCCTGAATATCCTCTTGGCCCCCAGTAGGGGTCAATCATCAGAGGCCACCAAGTGCAGACACACTAAAACCCCAAAAAAGAGAGAGAGACTTACGTCTTGTTGTAGCTATTGGTGTCGTTGACTGTGGAGTTGTGGTGTTCTCCACGCCAGCAGGTTGATCTACAGGTCTCCCAGTCACAGGGTGGATGACCGATTCAGTGAGCTGACCTGATGCATAGAAAAGATGCACATTTTCATACGACAATGAAAAAAGACCAGAAATTAGATGCTGGGCTAAAGGAGAGCCCCGTGGCGGAGAGTGGTAAAGCTGCAGTACTGCAGTCGGAGCCTTCTGCTCATGACCTGAGTTCGATCCCAGTGGAAGCTGGTTCAGGTAGCCGGCTTGAGGCTGACTCAGCCTTCCATTCTTCTGAGGTCAGTCAAATTACCCAGCTTGCTGGGGGGAAAGTGTAGATGACTGGGGAAGGCAATGGCAAACCACCCCGTAAAAAGTCTGCAGTGAAAATGTGAAAGCAACGTCACCCCAGAGTCGAAAATGACTGGTGCTTTACCTTTTTAAAGGAGATAACATCACAGGGCATGGGTGCTTCTTGTTGCTGATTTTCATAGAGCACACAGACTTTCAAAGACCACGTGGCATCAGGGCCAGCCCTAGGGTTCATGGCACCCCAGGCAGACTTGCCACGTGCTGTGCCCCTCCCCTTTTCCTCCCCTTTCCTCCCCACCCATCCACGCCCCCTCCTTTCCCCTCCCCTCCCTTGTCTTATACCAGTGAAGCCTCATCGGGCGCTCTCTTAAGAGAGAACGCAGTACTGCCTGTTGAAGTAGTGGGTAAGTAGAAGACTGGAGTTGCTCCTCTGAGCGCGCTGGGGAGGGGGGGAGGCAGCAGGCAGGCCACCTTCCGCCCCCCTGGCGTGCTCAGAGGAGTGACGTCACTCTTCTCCTTACCCGCTACTTCAACGGGCAGTACCGCGTTCTTCAGAGAGCGCCCGATGAGGCTTCACTCCCCCCTCCCATCCAGAACCGGTTGGTTGGTTGGGACACAGTATTGATTTAGACCAGAGGTGTCAAACATGTGGCCTGGAGGCCGGATCAGGCCCTCGGAGGGCTCCTATCACACCCCCGAGCAGCTTGCTGTCGTCTGCTTCCTTCTTCCTCTCTTGCTTCCGTCTGCATCGCAGCTTGCTTTGCCAGGCTTGCTCAATCGCACAGGAGCTACAGAGCAAAGCTTCTATTTTCTCCATTGGCGGAGGCTCCTCCCTTGGGGAGGAAGGGGGAGGAGGAAGAGTTTGCTTCGTCGGGCTCCCTCAATC
Organism: Heteronotia binoei; assembly: GCF_032191835.1. Lineage (NCBI taxonomy): Eukaryota > Metazoa > Chordata > Lepidosauria > Squamata > Gekkonidae > Heteronotia > Heteronotia binoei. Next base: position 198,923,591 of record NC_083224.1, on the reverse strand, counting down.
ACACAGCAGAGCTACTGAACCAAGCCTCTCTTCCGTCTATTAACCGAGGCTCCTCAGAGTAAGAGGTGTCAGTTATTGCAACTAAGTTAAGCATGTTTTATTTTAAGGATCAAAAAAAATGTCTCCTTTATAAAGTTTATATGTCTACTACCTGGCATGGCATTTTTCGATACACCTGGCCCGGCCCCACAAAGTCCCACTTATGTCAGATCTGGCCCTCGTAACAAATGAGTTCGACACCCCTGATTTAGACCAATGGATGTAATTATGGAAAGTAAACTGTAAGATCACAAAATCGATAAATTTTAAAGAAAATTTATTCAAAACGTCCCACAGATGGTACATCACGTAATATATTTCCAAACATTTCTTTAAAGTGCAAGGAACACCCGGGCACATTTTATCGTCTTTGATGGCTATGTAAAAAGGCAAAAATATACCGGATGAACGTTCATGAAATGCTTCAAGGAATGTTGAAAGTTGATGACACCTTTTAAACCAAAAATATTTTCATCATCAACTTTCTTTATCCACATCCTTCTGTATATTTCTGGTTTAAAATATTTAAATATTTTAAACCAGAAATATACAGAAGGATGTGGATAAAGAAAATACCCATCTAGTGATACATGTGGTAATAGTTGCAAGAATCATAGGTTAGGAGACAGAAAAAAAATACCAAATATGGTGGAATTATTAGAGGGAAATTTTAAATGTAGCAGAATTAGACATTTTGATGGACATGTTGAATGGGAAATCAAAGCAAACAGCTACAGATAAATGGGACAGATTATATAGATGGTTTCAAGAATGTGGAAATACAGGGTTGCCCAGCCCAACTCAAGAAATATCTGGGGACTTTGGGGGTGGAGCCAGGAGAGTTTGGGGGTGGAGCCAGGAGCAAGGGTGTGGCGAGCACAATTGAACTCCAAAGGAAATTCTGGCCAACACATGTAAAGGGATAACAGCTTGCTTTGCCAGGCTTGCTCAATTGCACAGGAGCTACAGAGCAAAACCTCAATTTTCTCCATTGGCTGAGGCTCCTCCCTTGGGGAGAACGGGGAGAGGAATAGCTTGCTTTGCCAGGCTCTCTCAGTTGCACAGTAGAGCTACAGAGCCAAGTCGTTCTGTTGGCTGAGGCTCCTCCCCCAGTCCGCTGGGGAAGCAAGGAAAGAGACAGAGCTTCCTTTGCTCAGTTCCCTGGATTCCATGGAAGAAATACAAAGACAGCACCTTAAGACCAATGAGTCCTAACGTTTTAAGCATGTTTTAAGGCAAGGGTGTCAAATTCATTTGTTATGAGGGCCAGATCTGACATAATTGAGACCTTGTCGGGCCGGGCCATATTGGGCCGGGCCATGTGTGTACCTATTTAAGATTAGGTAGCAGAGATATGAAGAAGATGAAGATATTGGATTTATATCCTGCCCTCCCCTCCGAAGAGTCTCAGAGCGGCTCACAATCTCCTTTACCTTCCTCCCCCACTACAGACACCCTGTGAGGTGGGTGGGGCTGAGAGGGCTCTCACAGCAGCTGCCCTTTCAAGGACAACCTCTGCCAGAGCTATGGCTGACCCAAGGCCATGCTTGCAGGTGCAAGTGGAGGAGTGGGGAATCAAACCCGGTTCTCACAGATAAGAGTCCACACACTTAACCAGTACACCAAATTGGCTCTAAAAATATAAACTTTATAAAGGACATAGACAAATGCAATTTGTCTGGCAAAGCAAGTTATCCCTCTCCTGCTTCCTCCCCCAAGGGAGGCACCTCAGCCAGTGGAGGAAATAGAGGTTTTGATCAGCAGCTCCTGTGTGATTGAGTAAGCCTGGCAAAGCAAGCTGTTGTGCAGAAGGAAGCAAAATAGAAGGAGAAGGAAGCAGATGACAGCCAGTTGTATGGGGGCCTGATGTGGCCCCCAAGACACATGTTTGACACCCCTGTTTTAAGGGGGTTTGGGTTTTTTTTTTAATTGTGTTAATTTGGGGTTTAAAAAAATTCTTTATAAAATTAGTATTTCTGCTACCTAATCTTAAATAGGTCCACAAATGGCCTGGCCCGACATGGCCCAGCCCAACAAGGTCTCATTTATGTCAGATCTGCCCCGCAAAACAAATTAGTTCAACACCCCTGCTCTAGAAAGAGGAATGCTGGGTGGCCCCGTTATGGCCAGATTTGTAACTGGCACAGGGGTGGAATTCTAGCAGGAGCTCCTTTGCAGATTAGGCCATACCCCCTGTTTTAGCCAATCCTCCGAGAGCTTACAAAAAAGAGCCTTGTAAGCTCTGGGATGATTGGCTACATCAGGGTGTGTGGCCTAATATCAGGGGTGGAATTCTAGCAGGAGCTCCTTTGCAGATTAGGCCACACACCCCTGATGTAGCCAATCCTCCGAGAGCTTACAAAAAAGAGCTTTGTAAGCTCTCGGAGGATTGGCTACATCAGGGGGTGTGGCCTAATATGCAAAGGGGCTCCTGCTAGAATTCCACCCCTGAACAGGCATATCGTTGTCTCTCCTGTTTTGAATCTCCAGAAGGGATGAACAAGCAGGCAGGAGAATGGGGGAAAACAGATATACTCACTTGAGGTAGGAGGCAGAGTTGTGCTCTGTTGAACCGTGGTGTTCCCATGGGACCGATCAGTTGGCGTATTTGATGCAGGCTGGGTGGATTCAGTGACCTGATGAGCTACATAAATATGACTTGTGTTAAGTTTGTCCAAGAGGAGTTATTCACTGCATGGCATTGTTATTTATTATTTCTTTGTTTGTTTCCATTTGTATCCCGCCCTCCCCACCGAAGCAAGCTCAGGGCAGCGGAAACCAAGAAACGGGTGATGGATTTACACCTAGAGAGACTAGGAGCATTATTCTGAAATTTGTTAGAGTGGAGCTTCTTCGCATATTAGGCCACACGCTCCTGATGTAGCCAATCCTCCAAGAGCTTACAGAGCTCTTAGTACAGGGCCTACTGTGAGCTGCAGCAGGATTGGCTACATCAGGGAGATGTGGCCTAATATGCAAAGGCGCTCCTGCTACAAAATGAGCCCTGATTGTCACAATCACATTGGTCAATGCAGGTTCTCTCTCTCCCAGTAGAGTTTCACAGGTCAGCTGATCTTGTGAACGGCTCAGCATGGAAACAAATCTTAGTTAAATGCATGGCTTTGGTTCAGTCAGCACCATTGGGTAGGGTTCCAATCCTCCAGGGGGTAGCTGGAGGTCACCTGGGATTATAACTGATCTCCACGTGACGGAGATCAATTCCCCTGGAGAATGGCCACTGCGGATGGTGGGTGGAAGAAATGCCTTTCATAATAATAACAATAAATTTATTTTTGTATCCCGCCCTTGTCGGTGCGGACGCTAGCAGAGGGAGCGGTGTGATGAGCCCGACACTGAGCTCCAGGAAAGAAATCAGCCAGACACCTGCAGCTAGTGCCAAAGTAGTGTATTTACATTATATACAATACGTGCTCACTAGTGCAGTCCAATATATTGATCACAGGAACAAAACGCTTCGCCAGCACGTCCACTCTCAAAGAGAGACCTGTGCATTGCAGACACAGTCTACTTATAGTTCAGTCAGCCAATCCTGGCAGTCCACTCTCATGCTGACTCAGCAGGTTCCTTCACTTGTCTTCAGCCGGCTCAAACCAGCCTGTTGATAAGGTCACTGTGACTTAGCATGCCGGCTAGATCACCAGCTGTCATTACAGAGCTGTCAACCTGGGTTAAGATAGATTCTTTAACCAACAGCCCTCCCCCGCCAAAGGCAGGCTCAGGGCGGCTCACAAGACATGGATCATCAGTGGAAAGCCAAGAGACCAAGGCATTGGCCGCCTTACAGGACATGCAACAAGGCTCCAAATCGATTCGGGAGTATGCTGCGGAGTTCCAGACCAATGCCACGAAGGTAAGGGGTTGGAGTGAACTTATGAAAATCGAGCATTTTACCAGAGGGTTGAATGCAGGCATCTTAGACCGAGCTCTCACGCAGGCCAGACCCACTACGCTGGTGAGCTGGATCCAATTGGCGGGAGAGGTCAAGACCAACATGAAGCGGGTGGCTATGCAGCGCCAACACCAGAGCAGCAAGTCGAGCCGAGACCCGAAACTGGGAGGAAAACCAGAGGTGAAGGAACCCCAAGGGGGAGGCGGTGGTGGAAAGTCTGCGGGGCCCTGCAAATGTTTCCGGTGCGGGGACCCCAACCACCTGGCCAGCAATTGCCCAAACCCACCCTGGGCACCTTCGAGTGCATCCAAGCCGAGCACGCTTGCACCTAAGAAGACACCCGGCCGCCGTAAGGAAGTGGCTAAAAGCAGTGCTGCAGCCGCAGCAGAGCAAGATGACGACACACTCATCACAGACAAGCTGAGTGAGCTGGCATGGCTGGATGAGCCGTCGGGAAACGAGGACAACCTGCTCTAAAGGGTGCCAACCAGCAGGTTGGCGAAGAACCAGCACCGCTCAGGGTGAGAGTAACAGGGTCGCTGTATTTTGTGCCTGTGAGACTGTTAAACAGTAGACTCAAAAGATTTGTGCAGGTGAAAGTCCTAACTGACTCTGGGTGTACCTGGGACATAATCACCCCTAAGTTAGTGGACACATTGGAGCTGGCCACCACGGCCCTGCCTTTCCCCATCCAGTTTGAGCAGATGGATGGGTCGGTCATGAGGGGGGAGCCCTGTGTATTAGAGACTCAGTTGGTACCCATGGGAATCGAGGATCATTGGGACCAAGAGATTTTTGTAATCGCCCCGTCTACCTACGATGTGGTCCTAGGGGTGGGGTGGTTAGCCAAGCACGAGCCAAGTATTCGGTGGGGTGATCAGACAATAAAATTTGTCGCTCCACTGTGCAAGGCGCATCACTGGAACACGGAAAGGGGCCTGCGACCTCCCCCCACGAAGGAGAAAGTTTGTTTAACCATGGAGGAGGTCCCGGCCATCCCCAAAGCCTACCAGGACTTAATGGGGGTGTTTAGTGAGCAAGGGGTGGACGAACTCCCGCCCCACAGGAGCACAGACTGCGCCATTGAACTGATACCGGGGCAGACGCTGCCCAAGGCCAAACTGTACTCCATGGGGTGGATAGAGAAAGTGGAGCTAAGGAAGTTCTTGGACAAAAACTTAAAGCGGGGGTTCATTAGGCCAGCGACGGCCCCCCAGGCCGCCCCCGTCTTGTTTAGAAAGAAGAAGGATGGCTTGCTCAGGCTTTGTATGGACTTTCGAAGGATCAATGGGATTTCTACATCAAATACCTATCCCATCCCCCTCATCAAGGACTTATTAAGCACGGTGTCCGAAGGGTGGGGAAAATTTTCACCAAGCTGGACTTGAGGGATACGTACTTCAGAGTGCGCATTAAAGAGCGGGATGAATGGAAGACAGCTTTCAATACCCCCATGGGACAATTGGAGTATTTGGTGATGTCGTTTGGGTTGCAAGGAGCGCCAGGGGTGTTCATGAACTATATCATGATGTGTTACAGAAATTTTTGTTTAAGGGGGTGGTGGTGTACCTGGATGACATCATTATCTATTCCCAAGATGAAAAGTCTCATGTAAAGCTGGTGAGGGAGGTACTGAGTACATTGCTGAAGCATAAGTTATATGCCGAACTGTCAAAGTGTGAATTCCACAAAACCGAATTGGATTATTTAGGGTTTCGCATTTCCGCTCAAGGGTTGGCGATGGATCCGGCTAAAGTACAGGCGGTGTTGGATTGGGCTCCCCCAAGGACACATAGACAGCTACAATCTTTCCTCAGGTTCGCAAATTTTTACAGGAATTTCATAGCCGGATTCGCCCAAATTATGCTCCCCTTTACTGAGTTGTTAAAAACGAGGGGGAAGGGCCCAGAGGCAAAAAAGCCCGGGGCCCATTTAAATTGGACATCGAAATGCCAGGAGGAGTTCGACAAACTCAAACGATTGTTCACTAGCGAGCCAGTCCTGAGCCACCCTAATGAGTTGAGACCCTTCATTGTGCAATGTGACGCCTCCAATGTAGCCGTCGGAGCCATCCTCATGCGGAAGGACAAGGAGGGGAGGCTGCGGCCTTGCGCGTATATTTCTAAAAAATTCTCGTAAGAGCAAAAGAATTGGTCGGTATGGGACAAGGAGGCGTTTGCTATAACTTATGCTCTGAAGACCTGGCGGTCATGGTTGGAAGATACCATTCGAAATCTGGACCGACCATAAAAAACTAGAGGCGCTTACCGGGAGAAGGAAGCTGAATGAGAAACAAATTAGGTGGGTGGGTTTTTTCTCCAAATTTGACTTTGTGCTGAGGCATATCCCAGGAACCAAGAATTTCTTGGCGGATGCTCTTTCCCGCCTGCCACAGCATAATAGTCAAAAAGAGGAAGTCATAGACTCTGATTTCTCCCTCCCAGGTGGCTGCGGTAGTAACCACCAGATCCAAGATGAAACGCAGCCAGAGCAGGTGGGGGGGGGGGGGAGGAACGTATGGCCATGGAAACGGAAAAAGAGGGAGAGGACCGTCCAAGGGAAGTTCAGGAAAAAGAGGACGGATTGTGATACAAGGGGGGGAAAGTGTATGTCCCTAAAACCATGAGGTTGGAGGTCCTGCAATTTTGCCACTCGAACAAACTGACCGGTCACTTTGGGTACATGAAGACGCTCCACCTAATTAGTAGGCAATTCTGGTGGCCATCTCTGAAAAAGGACGTTTCGGAATTTGTCGCTTCATGTCCCATCTGCTTGATGGCTAAAAAGAGGGGGGGGGGACCACCCGGATTGCTGAAACCGCTAGAAATGGCCACTCGGCCATGGTCGGTAGTGTTGAGAGGAGTGAAATAATGAAATGAGCTGAAACAGGAGGAACCAAATGTAATGTCTTAGTGATTGTTAAGGTGCAAGGAGCAGAACCGGGTACAAACATTTAGTAACCATAGCACAGGGGTAGTAGCCATTGTTAAAACGCAGAAACCGAAAAGAAATAACACGGCTGAACAAGCCATGGCAACAGTAAGATTAATAATAGAGATTAATCAGCAATAGAAATTAATCAGCAGCAAGTACGCAGGCGTAATCAAGTAATGAATATTAACTGACACACCCCACCTCGGGGAAAAGTAAATTTAAATGCACATGCAATGTATGTAACGGGAGGGGTACATATCAAGGAGGGGGTGAAGTAGGCGTGCCGGGTAGCCTGTACCCTCTAAGTACCTCAGCCTATGGGGAAAGGAGGAGGGACTCATCGGCCGGGAGTAAAGGATAAAAGGGTATGTATGGAACTAATCAGAGAGCTCGTTGAAAAGCGACTCCCCTCTTTCTTGATATCAATAAAGTTGTATACTTCAAAGGAGACTCCCGACTGACAGCTCTTTTTCTTTGCATCTCCTGGAGGGGCCAGGGGAGGCAGCCAAATTGTCTCTAACAATTGGGGGCTCTCGTCCGGGATCACGTGACCTGTCGCCAGCCCACTCAGCGAACTCCAATTGGGAAGGTGCACCTCGTGAGTATTTCACGACCCATTGGATCTCCGTTGGCTGGGATTGGAGACAGCTCAAGACCCGTGACACTGTAGATCGCAGTCAGTCGGTGACGCTCCAGGCAGGAGGGGCCTGCCAGGCAGGAGGGGCCTGCCAGAAAGACGAGCTCGCACAAACTTGGGAATCGGGACGTCCCGTCTAGTTAAGGTAAGACCGCGGCAAATGGGAAATAGAAGTTCTCAGTTTAAAGAGGGTAACGGATCTGGGGAGGCTTAGGGAATCCCCCAGATACAGACAGACAGTCATTTAGCACTGATGCAAAAGAAGCTAGAAGGATAGTCTTTTACTGTTTGAATAAGGAGAAGATGGTGAACTTCTCTGTTTTTGTGTGGCCAAAGTATAAGTTGCGGGGACTTATCTGGCCTCCCTTTGGTAGCTTTGATGAAACAGTGAGACAGCTGTTAAACATTTATATTAATGAAAGGAGGCCTTGAAATGAGGAATCCAGTTATGTGGGGGCATGGATGCCTCAACCAGGATCACTGGTCTGCATGATGAAATTTAAAAGGGAAAAACAACAAGAAATGGTTGCTTTTAGTGTGGCCACACCAAAGGGAACTCTCTTGGCTAAAGTCTCTTGGGGAGGGACGGTGGCTCAGTGGTAGAGCATCTGCTTGGAAGCAGAAGGTCCCAGGTTCAATCCCTGGCATCTCCAAAAAGGGTCCAGGCAAATAGGTGTGAAAAGCCTCAGCTTGAGACCTTGGAGAGCCGCTGCCAGTCTGAGTAGACAATACTGACTTTGATGGACCAAGGGTCTGATTCAGTATAAGGCAGCTTCATATGTTCATGTTCAAGTCTGGATACCAGTCTCCAGGTGTAGCCAGGAGACATCCTGCAATTTCTCTAGATTGCAGCTGCATTCTTAAAGTATTCCAGGAACTTCAACCTGGACATGGTTATTGGGTGATCTTTGTCAGATAATCCTCTTGTAGTAAAGAAAGTATTTATAGTAATGAGTGTTGGGAAACAGAGAGGGGAGAGAACTGGTCAAACCCCCCCCCCCCCACTCTGTTGGAATATTTTTTCCTTTTCCTTTCTTTTCCCTTCTTTTGTTCTTGTTAGTATTTGGTATTTGTAAAGAAGTGACATATCTTTACACTTAGTGAAAAGTGTAAGTTCTGCGTTGCATAAGTAAACTAATTTGGAAACGTTGTTGGAACATTATAAAGAAATACATTATAAAGGGAGTGCTGTCTGTATAGTCAGAGATTAAAAGTGTTTGGAAGGTAGTAAAGTGTTAAAATAAAGTTTGCTTTCATGGTTGGAGTTTAGCAGGATAACTGTGGCACATAAGGTTAAAATAGCTGAAAGTGTTAGGAAGGATTTCTTTCTTTTAAAGTGGTGATAAGAGTTACGAGTTTATTTTGGTGTACATATTTTGAGTAGCTAAAACAGATTCAGTTGTTTTCCTTGTAAATTGTTTGGCAAAACCTTTTATAGACCAAACTTTGAGCCTTTCTCCTGCCAGGAGACTGGCATCCTCCAAGTCCTAGCCCCTCCTTTTGGAATGTTAGGAAACAATACAATATGTAGCCAAAATGGAGAAAGCAGGTTCTTTCTCCAAGGATTTTTTTTCTTGCTGAACAGAGGTTTGCCTTAAAACAAAGCAGAGTTAAGTATTCAGAATGAATGTAAGATGAGAGTTTTTTTTTTAAAAAAAGTTTTTATAAAGTAAAAGGACAGTTGTAGATAAATTAATTTTAAGCATTTACGGCTTTTAAACCTGGTTTTTATCAATGTTCTGTAAATAAACAAGGAAGTTGTTGAAGCACAATTAGTGGGAGAAGAAAGTGCAATGTTTATGTCATTGGTTATAAAGAACATAATGCTTTAACCCTAAAAGAGTGAGGGCCAATGTTCCCTTTAAGATGAGTTGGCATGGGCAGGCTCATGGATTTCTAGCCTTCAGCTCACACTTTTTGTAAAAGTAGTCCCAGAGCACAACTGCCAGTACTCGGCAGCTTAAAAGGAACATTGGTAGGGTTAAAATTATGCACTATTAAAAAAAATGCACTATTATATCAGAAGTTGTGGAATAAAAAGTGAGATATCTGAATTGGACCCCCAGAGGAAATAACATTATCTTAAGCGGACTCAAAGTTTTAATGGCAACCTTGTGTGCTGCCTAGAGAAATAACTTTTGCTGAGAAATACTTTTAATAGTAGTTTATAAGCAATAAAACAGAATAATGCTAGTTATGACAAATTCCAGATTTCTAAAATGTAAAACTAACTTTATATTTGGAATCTGGAGACTTTTAAAGAACAAGGAATGGAGAAACATGATAATGTAAAATTTACAAAACCTCCAGATCAAAAAGCTAACCAAATCTAAAAGATGTTCCTCTACTCCAGGGAAGTGCTGGTTCTTTCCAAGCAGTAGAGGAGAAAAGGTGCAACGATATAAAGGGAACAAGGGGGAACAAATGGCAGGAATAATTAATTTGGGATGGTCTGGCCAAACCTGTACTTCATGTTTTCAAATGTAAACTCTATTAAAGAGAAAGGGTAGTTTATTTAGGTTAATAAAACTCTTAAACATTTTGAAGGGAAAAAGAAAATGAAAATGCTAACCAGTAAAGGTGGGGAATTCAGATCCTGAATTTAGCAGGAGCTCACAGGAGAGCAGCTCCTGAACTTTTCTGATGGCACCATCTCTTTCTCCCCATCTAGCTACCTTGACTATTGAAAAATAGGTGCAACTGCATAACAATTCCTGGATGAAATCCACCAACTATTTTTTTTTACAATACCCCTGATAAAATTAATATCAGAAGAATTAAGGATTGGTGAAGCAAAGGGAACAGAACAGTTAATTATGTGTGTGCAGGTATCAGATTTAATTTTTGGATAAGGTTATAGAGAATAAGCTAACTAATGTGGCAGTTAAAAAAAAAAAGCTAAAGAAGAAACAATAACAGGGTTTTGGGAAAAGTGGCATTATAAAGTTTAGTTGAATTTAAGGTATAATTTGTGTAGGAGACTGTAAAAGGAAAAACAGTGGCTCTCCAAGCCATTAATTAAATGTTAAAGTGGTTGTATGAAGGGAAGTATTAGGGAGTTCAAGCCAAGATGGATATAGGAAATTTGTATGTTTAGGAAATTTTTAAATAAAACCTATATTGTGTGTGTGGTGTATAAAAGTGGATTGTACTGCCTTGAAGAGGAAGGCTATCAGTTACTCTACCTTGATATACCTACTTCTATCTATCAAAATGCTGCTAAAAAGTTTGCCTCAGTCAGGAATAACTGGCTGAGTTATTATGTGTTATTTGGATCAGCTACTGTCCGTGCTGTTTTCTTTCTTCAACAGAAAAGCCTTGCTGATGCGAACGCTGTCCCTACACCAACATGGACTGGGTGACTGGGTTTTAGTCAAGACTGGAAAGGAAAGGCCGTTGTCTCAGCAGTGGTTAGAACCTTGCCAGGTGACACTAACAACGTAAACAGCAGTTGGCACAGCAGAGAGTGGCTGGATGTATTACACATGGTGAAAGAGGCTCCAGCAGCAGTGAATTACATGGCTGATAAATAAAATTGTTGAACAGTAGCATAAAATCACAAACAAATAACTTTTAATTTAAGTTTTCTAAGTGTTAAATGGACTCTAAAAAGATTGTTTTGTATAATTCATATCGTTTGATACATTATTAGAACTTTGGAGTAGGAGTAGGTTGCAAAAGGGAGATTGTGTAACACATATAAGGTTAAGGTTTACCAGAATGACAGGTGGCTGGACCGTATCATGTCGAAGATTGTATCTGATTTTACAAAAACTTCTGTTAATAATACTGATCTCTAAGGTCCAATGTCCTGGAACTGGAGGAAACACCTGGATCCGCCACGCTCATTATATGTTTCAGCAACATGGGAAAAGCTCTAGATTAATTTATGAGCGTCCCACATCAGTAGCAACGCTGAGTCTGCTACTTGGACTAATAAGTGAGCCCCCATTAGTAGTAGGGTCCTTACAAGCATTATCTCAACGATCAGAAAGCGAAATATTGTTTGTCTCCCCCTCAAATATAGGAAAAACCAGATTAAGGTGGTTGAGATACAGCAAGTTGACCCCAGGCTTATGTTTCTGTTGAATTCATAGTGGGGTATGGAACTCTATAGTGCCAGGCTTCAACCAGGCATGAGAAAGAATGAGCAAGCTGAGTAACTACAGTGCTTGCACAGACTACTTCTGGTTGCCGAAACCAGGAAATCATACACGGGGGAACAAAACTCTCCTGTGGGGCAAGACAACTTTGGGAGATATTTTTCCTGACATACCAATGTTCCAGGCTGATTATTCAGGTAAAGGTAGTATATGTTCAGGGATGAAAATAAAAGATCCCAACCTGTGGTTTTTCTTTGATAAATGGGCCACTAATTATCACCCTGGGTACAAGAGAGGGGCATGTGTTGGGATAGGATTCTTAACAGTCCCGGTGCAGGTGTTGCCCAAGCATTCCCGGGTAAAAAGGGAAGATCACCTCGGTCCCAGAGACGGACAGTTAGGAAGAAATTGCAAAGATGAAGTAATTGTGGGCCATCAGCTCTCAGATGATGCAGGCAGCCGCATAGGGGGAGGATTAATAACAGGTCTTTTAACATTAGGAGCCTATCCAGGAATAGTGGCACAAGAAAATCGTAAAAGCATAATAGGTCTGACCTGTAGACTAGAGAGAACGGTGAATGCAACAGGGAAGGTCATCAGAGAATTGCAAACTGAGATAGAAGAATTAAGTCAAATCCAGCTACAACATCGGATGGCCTTGACTATTTGTTAGCACAGCAAGGAGGATTCTGTAAGGTGATAGGAACACAATGTCATGTGCAGTTTCATGATTTAAACAAAAGCATAGAAATGCACTTACAAGAAATGCAAACTACTTCAAAGGAAAACTATGAAGGAATACAAAGTCCCTGGAACTGGCTTACCTCCTGGTTACCAGACTGGGGGTGGCTCAAGAGCATATTGCAGATCGGTATGATCATAGTGGTAATCAGCATCATCTGTTGTTGTTGTCTCCACTGCTTGCCGGTGTGTAGCAGTGCTTGCCAGTCAGCAATAAAGAAGCATACCAAGAAAGGGCAAGCTCAGCTGATGGTTGCAAAGTTTGAGAATGTTTCAGCTCAGGTGAAAATAAAAGAGTAGGGATTGAGAGGAGTGAAATAATGAAATGAGCTGAAACAGGAGGAACCAAATGTAATGTCTTAGTGATTGTTAAGGTGCAAGGAGCAGAACCGGGTACAAACATTTAGTAACCATAGCACAGGGGTAGTAGCCATTGTTAAAACGCAGAAACCGAAAAGAAATAACACGGCTGAACAAGCCATGGCAACAGTAAGATTAATAATAGAGATTAATCAGCAATAGAAATTAATCAGCAGCAAGTACGCAGGCGTAATCAAGTAATGAATATTAACTGACACACCCCACCTCGGGGAAAAGTAAATTTAAATGCACATGCAATGTATGTAACGGGAGGGGTACATATCAAGGAGGGGGTGAAGTAGGCGTGCCGGGTAGCCTGTACCCTCTAAGTACCTCAGCCTATGGGGAAAGGAGGAGGGACTCATCGGCCGGGAGTAAAGGATAAAAGGGTATGTATGGAACTAATCAGAGAGCTCGTTGAAAAGCGACTCCCCTCTTTCTTGATATCAATAAAGTTGTATACTTCAAAGGAGACTCCCGACTGACAGCTCTTTTTCTTTGCATCTCCTGGAGGGGCCAGGGGAGGCATACAAATTGTCTCTAACAGTGTCAATGGACTTTATAGTCAAGCTGCTGCCATCACAAGGCAAGACAGTGATCCTGGTGGTAGTGAACACTTTTTCCAAGCAAGTGCACTTCATCCCCTGTTCACAATTGCCAACGGCTAAAAAGCTAGCCTATCTATTTTCCCATCATGTGGTGAAACTTCACTCGTCTCCTGATAAGGTAATTAGTGACAGGGCCCACAGTTCGTTGCCAACTTTTGGCGGGAGTTTTGCAAATTGGTGGGGATCAAACAGGAGTTAAGTTCCACCTATCACCCCCAGACGGACGGGCAGACGGAGCGTGTGAACGCCTTGTTGGAACAGTATTTAAGGCGTTATGTGACACCAGCAGTCAAATTGGGTTGACTTGCTACCCTTCGCCGAATATGGTTACAACAATAGCATGCACAGCTCAACAAAGGCTTCTCCATTTCAGATTGTCAATGGGTATGAAGGGAAGCCCGTTCTATTACTACCGGGGGGGAGAACAAAACCGTGACCCCACCTCGTTCGAACAATGGTGGGGAAAACTTAGTAGTAGGTGGAAGGGGATTCAGGAAAACTTGGAAGTGGCAAAGGAGGCATACAAAAAACAGTACGACAAGTCCCATGTTCCTGCGTGGGACTTCAAAGTGGGAGACTCAGTATTTGTGTCAACTAAAAATCTCCCTCTGAACCAACCTTCCAAGAAGTTGGCTTACAGGTTCCTGGGTCCCTTTAAAATCAAAAGGGTAATAAACAAAGTGACTGTGGAACTGGAACTGCCCAAAATGTTTAGTAAAGTGCATCCTATCTTTCATTGCAGTCTGCTACGAAGAGACTCCAGTGCCTCCCCCTGGCACCCTCGATCTCCAGCTCCGCACCCTATGCAGATTGGGAATCAGAGTCACTATGAGGTGCAGGAAATTCTAGACTCCAAAATGAGACATGGGACATTGTATTATTTGATCAAGTGGAAACAATTTCCCTCTAGTGAAAATGAGTGGGTAACCCAAAAGGATATACTGGCTCCAGATTTGGTTAATAAATTTCATCGAAAGTTTCCTCAGAAGCCCTGAGGTTGATTTTAGGAGGTGGGGGGCAGTATGTCAAGCATGGCTAATTCTGATTGATAATTAATTGTTTTAGGGTCCTGCCAGGTCTGGTCTGGGAATTGTCATGGAGGACCAAATGTTATTAGTTTGTTATTCTCTCATCCCCACTTTATGGCTGGTAATTTAGAAGTCGTGAGAAGGGAACAAAGTAATCAGCACCTTCCCATGTATTCTCCTAAGGGAGGATGAGACATCTGGGCATAGCAAGGATGAATGTCTGATAACGCCTTGGGAATGTAGACAGTTTTGATATTTTATGTGTGAACACTCTCTCGTCCCCCCACCTTTGGAATCCTTTTGAAGTAAGCCTTAAAAGTTTTGTATCAATGTATCAGTTTCATTCTTCTCAGGAAACGGCTTCGGCCAAAGTATTGGTCTATCAATAAACGTAGTCTTTGTATCAACTTCGACTCATCATTGAACCCGCATGCTTGACAGGAAGGAAGATGGGGAGGAGAGAGGGAGAGGTAGAAATAAAGAAAGCTCAGCCTCCAGTGCATTCTCCAAGTTGCCAGTTGGCTTGGAGAAGTGATTTAAAGAGAAAAAGCCCTTCTCCAAGCTGGCCAACAGGGCGGTCTATGAAGCCTCTAGGAGCTTTGACTATAATCCTTCCAAAAAGATGGCACCAAACCTGGTTTACCTATGACAGCAGAAAAGGAAGCCAAAGAGGAAGAAAGCACCTGTATAGAAATAGGAAAAAACAATAATGAAAACTAGAACTTACTTATGACAGTACTTGAGACAGCTGGTGTGGACTGTTGAGTAGAGCTTTCTGTCTGTTGTGTGCTAAAAATGTCAACCGAAGTAAATGCTGCAGTCTGAGTCGTGGAAACAGTATGCAGGAATGGAGAAGTCTTTGATCCTATGGATGTTACTTCTGTAGACTGGGTAACATGCAAACCAGGTGACAGAGACACAGATCCCTGTGATGGGGTCATTGTTAAATCCAAACTTCCACTAGTAACTGAGGAAGTGGTGGATGTCTCCACTGCACTGGTTGCCGACTCTGAAGATGATCTGGAAGGTGGGACAATGGTGAATGCCTCCACTGTAGTGGTTTCAGGTTCTGAAGGGGCTGTAGAAGGTGGGACCGTGGTGGACGTCTCCACTGTAGTGGCTGCTGGCTCTGAAGGGGCTGTAGAAGGTGGGACGGTGGTGGATGTCCCCACTGTAGTGGTTGCCGGCTCTGAAGTTGAGGTTGAAGTTAGGACCGTGGTGGATGTCTCCACTGAAGTGGTTGCTGGTTCTGAATGGAATGCAGACGTCGGTACAGAGGTGGATGTCTCCACTGTAATGGCTGCTGGCTCTGAAGGGGCTGTAGAAACTGGGACGGTGGTGGATGTCTCCACTGTAGTGGTTTCAGGTTCTGAAGGAGCTGTAGAAGGTGGGACTGTACTGGATGTCTCTGCTGTAATGGCTCCTGCCTCTGAAGGGGCTGTAGAAGGGGGGACCGTGGTGGATGTCTCCACTGTAGTGGCTGCTGGCTCTGAAGGGGTTGTAGAAGGTGGGACCGTGGTGGATGTCTTCTCTGTAGGGGTTCCTGGCTCTGAAGGGGCTGAAGAAAGTAGGGCAGTGGTGGATGTCTCCACTGTAGTAGTTGCTGGCTCTGAAGGGGCTGTAGAAGGTGGGACCGTGGTGGATGTCTCCACTATAGTGGTTCCTGGCTCTGAAGAGGCTGTAGAAGGTGAGACCATGGTGGATGTCTCCACTGTAGTGGTTGCTGGCTCTGAAGGGGCTGTAGAAGGTGGGACTGTGGTGGATGTCTCCACTGCAGTGGTTGCTGGCTCTGAAGGGACTGTAGAAGGTTGGACAGTGGTGGATGTCTCCACTGCAGTGGTTGCTGGTTCTGAAGGGGCTGTAGAAGGTAGAACAGTGGTGGATGTCTCCACTGAAGTGGTTGCTGGTTCTGAAGGGGCTGTAGAACGTGGAACCGTGGTGGATGTCTCCACTGTAGTGGTTGCTGGCTCTGAAGGGGATGTAGAAGGTTGGACCGTGCTGGATGTCTCCACTGTAGTGGTTCCTGGTTCTGAAGGGGCTGTAGAAGGTAGGACCGTGGTGGATTTCTCCACTGTAGTGGTTGCTGGCTCTGAAGGGGCTGTAGAAGGTAGGACAGTGGTGGATGACGCCACTGTAGTGGTTGCTGGCTCTGAAGGGGCTGTAGAAGGTAGGACAGTGGTGGATTTCTCCACTGTAGTGGTTGCTGGCTCTGAAGGGGATGTAGAAGGTAGGACAGTGGTGGATGACTCCACTGTAGTTTTTGCTGGCTCTGAAGGGGCTGTAGAAGGTAGGACAGTGGTGGATGTCTCCACTGAAGTGGTTGCTGGCTCTGAAGGGGCTGTAGAAGGTAGGACAGTGGTGGATGTCTCCACTGTAGTGGTTGCTGGCTCAGAATGGGCTATAGAAGGTACGACAGTGGTGGATGTCTTCACTGTAGTGGTTCCTGCCTCTGAAGGGGCTGTAGAAGGTGGGACTGTGGTGGATGTCTCCACTGTAGTGGTTCCAGCCTCTGAAGGGGCTGTAGAAGGTGAGACCGTGGTTGGTGTCTCCACTGTAGTGGTTGCTGGCTCTGAAGGGGCTCTAGAAGGGGGGACCGTGGTGGATGTCTCCACTGTACTGGTTGCTGGCTCTGAAGGGGATGTAGAAGGTGGGACAGAGGTGGATGTCTCAACTGTAGCGGTTGCTGGCTCTGAAGGGGATGTAGAAGGTGGGACAGAGGTGGATGTCTCCACTGTAGTGGTTGCTGTCTCAGAAGGGAATGTTGAAGGTAGGACAGTGGTGGATGTCTCAACTGTAGCGGTTGCTGGCTCTAAAGGGGATGTTGAAGGTAGGACAGTGGTGGATGTCTCCACTGTAGTGGTTGCTGTCTCAGAAGGGGATGTTGAAGTTAGGACAGTGGTGGATGTCTCCACTGTAGTGGTTGCTGTCTCAGAAGGGGATGTTGAAGGTAGGACAGTGGTGGATGTCTCCACTGTAGTGGTTGCTGTCTCAGAAGGGGATGTTGACGGTAGGACAGTGGTGGATGTCTCCACTGTAGTGGTTGCTGTCTCAGAAGGGGATGTTGAAGGTAGGACAGTGGTGGATGTCTCCACTGTAGTGGTTGCTGTCTCAGAAGGGGATGTTGACGGTAGGACAGTGGTGGATGTCTCCACTGTAGTGGTTGCTGTCTCAGAAGGGGATGTTGAAGGTAGGACAGTGGTGGATGTCTCCACTGTAGTGGTTGCTGTCTCAGAAGGGAATGTTGAAGATAGGACAGTGGTGGATGTCTCCACTGTAGTGGTTGCTGTCTCAGAAGGGGATGTTGAAGGTAGGACAGTGGTGGATGTCTCCACTGTAGTGGTTGCTGTCTCAGAAGGGGATGTTGAAGGTAGGACAGTGGTGGATGTCTCCACTGTAGTGGTTGCTGTCTCAGAAGGGGATGTTGACGGTAGGACAGTGGTGGATGTCTCCACTGTAGTGGTTGCTGTCTCAGAAGGGGATGTTGAAGTTAGGACAGTGGTGGATGTCTCCACTGTAGTGGTTGCTGTCTCAGAAGGGGATGTTGAAGGTAGGACAGTGGTGGATGTCTCCACTGTAGTGGTTGCTGGCTCTGAAGGGGCTGTAGAAGGTGGGACTGTGGTGAATGTCTCCACTGCAGTGGTTGCTGGTTCTGAAGGGGCTGTAGAAGGTAGAACAGTGGTGGATGTCTCCACTGAAGTGGTTGCTGGTTCTGAAGGGGCTGTAGAAGGTGGAACCGTGGTGGATGTCTCCACTGTAGTGGTTGCTGGCTCTGAAGGGGATGTAGAAGGTTGGACCGTGCTGGATGTCTCCACTGTAGTGGTTCCTGGTTCTGAAGGGGCTGTAGAAGGTAGGACCGTGGTGGATTTCTCCACTGTAGTGGTTGCTGGCTCTGAAGGGGCTGTAGAAGGTAGGACAGTGGTGGATGACGCCACTGTAGTGGTTGCTGGCTCTGAAGGGGCTGTAGAAGGTAGGACAGTGGTGGATTTCTCCACTGTAGTGGTTGCTGGCTCTGAAGGGGATGTAGAAGGTAGGACAGTGGTGGATGACTCCACTGTAGTTTTTGCTGGCTCTGAAGGGGCTGTAGAAGGTAGGACAGTGGTGGATGTCTCCACTGAAGTGGTTGCTGGCTCTGAAGGGGCTGTAGAAGGTAGGACAGTGGTGGATGTCTCCACTGTAGTGGTTGCTGGCTCAGAATGGGCTATAGAAGGTACGACAGTGGTGGATGTCTTCACTGTAGTGGTTCCTGCCTCTGAAGGGGCTGTAGAAGGTGGGACTGTGGTGGATGTCTCCACTGTAGTGGTTCCAGCCTCTGAAGGGGCTGTAGAAGGTGAGACCATGGTGGATGTCTCCACTGTAGTGGTTGCTGGCTCTGAAGGGGCTCTAGAAGGGGGGACCGTGGTGGATGTCTCCACTGTAGTGGTTGCTGGCTCTGAAGGGGATGTAGAAGGTGGGACAGAGGTGGATGTCTCAACTGTAGCGGTTGCTGGCTCTGAAGGGGATGTAGAAGGTGGGACAGAGGTGGATGTCTCCACTGTAGTGGTTGCTGTCTCAGAAGGGAATGTTGAAGGTAGGACAGTGGTGGATGTCTCAACTGTAGCGGTTGCTGGCTCTGAAGGGGATGTTGAAGGTAGGACAGTGGTGGATGTCTCCACTGTAGTGGTTGCTGTCTCAGAAGGGGATGTTGACTGTAGGACAGTGGTGGATGTCTCCACAGTAGTGATTGCTGGCTCAGAAGGGGATGTTGAAGGTAGGACAGTGGTGGATGTCTCCACTGTAGTGATTGCTGACTCTGAAGGGGATGTAGAAGGTGGGACAGTGGTGGACGTCTCCACTGTAGTGGTTGCTGTCTCAGAAGGGGATGTTGAAGGTAGGACAGTGGTGGATGTCTCCACTGTAGTGGTTGCTGTCTCAGAAGGGGATGTTGACGGTAGGACAGTGGTGGATGTCTCCACTGTAGTGGTTGCTGTCTCAGAAGGGGATGTTGAAGGTAGGACAGTGTTGGATGTCTCCACTGTAGTGGTTGCTGTCTCAGAAGGGGATGTTGAAGGTAGGACAGTGGTGGATGTCTCAACTGTAGTGGTTGCTGTCTCAGAAGGGGATGTTGAAGGTAGGACAGTGGTGGATGTCTCCACTGTAGTGGTTGCTGTCTCAGAAGGGGATGTTGAAGGTAGGACAGTGGTGGACGTCTTCACTGTAGTGGTTGCTGGCTCAGAAGGGGATGTTGAAGGTAGGACAGTGGTGGATGTCTCCACTGTAGTGATTGCTGACTCTGAAGGGGATGTAGAAGGTGGGACAGTGGTGGACGTCTCCACTCTAGTGATTGCTGGCTCTGAAGGAGATGTTGAAGGTAGGACAGTGGTGGATGTCTCCACTGTAGTGGTTGCTGTCTCAGAAGGGAATGTTGAAGGTAGGACAGTGGTCGATGTCTCCACTATAGTGGTTGCTGGCTCTGAAGAGGATGTAGAAGGTTGGACAGTGGTGGATGTCTCTACTTTAATGATTGCTGGCTCAGAAGAGGATGTGGATGGTGGGACAGAGCTGGATACTTCCACTGTAGTGATTGCTGGCTCAGAAGGGGATGTTGAAGGTAGGACAGTGGTGGATGTCTCCACTTTGGTTGTTGCAGACTCTGAACGGGATGTAGAATGTGGGACTGCGGTGTATGCCTTCACTGTAGTGGTTTCAGGCTCTGTAGGGGATGCAGAAGGTGGGACAGTGGTGGATGTCTCCACTGTAGTGGTTGCATGCTCTGAAGAGGATGTAGAAGGTGGTACAGTGGTGAATGTCTCCACTGTAGTGGTTGCAGGCTCTGAAGAGGATGTAGAAGGTCGGACAGTGGTGGATGTCTCCACTATAGTTGTTGCAGGCTCTGAAGGGGATGTTGAAGGTGGGACAGTGGTGGATGTCTCCACTATAGTTGTTGCAGGCTCAGAAGGGAATGTAGAAGGTCGGACAGTGGTGGATGTCTCCATTATAGTTGTTGCAGGCTCTGAAGGGGATGTTGAAGGTGGGACAGTGGTGGATGTCTCCACTATAGTTGTTGCAGGCTCTGAAGAGGATGTAGAAGGTCGGACAGTGGTGGATGTCTCCACTATAGTTGTTGCAGGCTCAGAAGGGAATGTAGAAGGTGGGACAGTGGTGGATGTCTCCACAGTAGTGGTTTCAGACTCTGAAGGGGATGTAGAAGGTGGGACAGTGGTGGATGTCTCCACTGTAGTGGTTTCAAGCTCAGAAGGGAATGTAGAAGGTGGGAAAGTGGTGGATGTCTCCACCGTTGTGGTTGCAGGCTCTGAAGGGGATGTAGAAGGTTGGACAGTGGTGGATGTCTCCCCTGCAGTGGTTACTAGCTCTGAAGAGGATGTAGAAGGTTGGACAGTGGTGGATGTCTCCACTATAGTGGTTGCAGGCTCTGAAGGGGATGTAGAAGGTTGGACAGTTGTGGATGTCTCCACCATAGTTGTTGCTGGTTCTGAAAGGGATGTTGAAGATGGGACAGTGGTGGTTGTCTCCACTGTAGTGGTTTCAGGCTCAGAAGGGATTGTAGAAGGTGGTACAGTGGTGGATGCCTCCACTCTAGTGGTTTCCGGCTCTGAAGGGGATGTAGAATGTGGGACTGCCTCCACCGTAGTGGTTGTCTCCACTGTAGTGGTTGCTGGTTCTGAAGGGGATGTAGAAGGTGGGACAGTGGTGGTTGTCTCCACTGTAGTGGTTGCTGGTTCTGAAGGGGATGTAGAAGGTGGGACAGTGGTGGTTGTCTCCACTGTAGTGGTTGCAGGCTCTGAAGGGGATGTAGAAGGTTGGACAGAGGTGGATGTCTCCACCGTAGTGGTTGCAGTATCTGAAGGGGATGTAGAAGGTTGGACCGTTGTGGATGTCTCCACTGTAGTGGTTGCTGGTTCTGAAGGGGATGTAGAATGTGGGACGGTGGTGGTTGTCTCCACTGTAGTGGTTGCAGGCTCTGAAGGGGATGTAGAAGGTTGGGCAGAGGTGGATGTCTCCACCGTTGTGGTTGCAGTATCTGAAGGGGATGTAGAAGGTTGAACCGTTGTGGATGTCTCCACTGTAGTGGTTGCTGGTTCTGAAAGGAATGTTGAAGATGGGACAGTGGTGGTTGTCTCCACTGTAGTGGTTTCAGGCTGTGAAGGGGATGTAGAATGTGGGACTGCCTCCACCGTAGTAGTTGTCTCCACCGTAGTGGTTGCAGGCTCTGAAGGGGATGTAGAATGTGGGACTGCCTCCACCGTAGTGGTTGTCTCCACCATAGTGGTTGCAGGCTCTGAAGGGGATGTTGAAGGTTGGACAGTGGTGGATGTCTCCACTGTAGAGGTTGCTGGCTCTGAATGGGGTGTAGAAGGTGGGACAGTGGTGGATGTCTCCACTGTAGTGGTTGCTGGTTCTGAAGGGGATGTAGAAGGTGGGACAGTGGTGGTTGTCTCCACTGTAGTGGTTTCAGGCTCTGAAGGGGATGTAGAAGGTGGGACAGTGGTGGTTGTCTCCATTGTAGTGGTTTCAGGTTCTGAAGGGGATGTAGAAGGTTGGACCGTGGTGGTTGTCTCCACTGTAGTGGTTTCAGGCTCTGAAGGGGATGTAGAAGGTAGGACTGCCTCCACCGTAGTGGTTTTCTCCACCATAGTGGTTGCAGGCTCTGAAGGGGATGTTGAAGGTTGGATAGTGTTGGATGTCTCCACTGTAGTGGTTGCTGGCTCTGAAGGGGATGTAGAAGGTGGGACAGTGGTGGTTGCCTCCACTGTAGTGGTTTCAGGCTCTGAAGGGGATGTAGAAGGTGGGACAGTGGTGGTTGTCTCCACTGTAGTGGTTTCAGGTTCTGAAGGGGATGTAGAAGGTTGGACAGTGGTGGTTGTCTCCACTGTAGTGGTTTTACGCTCTGAAGGGGATGTAGAAGGTGGGACAGAGGTGGTTGTCTCCACTGTAGTGGTTTCAGGCTCTGAAGGGGATGTAGAAGGTGGGACAGTGGTGGATGTCTCCACTGTAGTGGTTTCAGGCTCTGAAGGGGATGTAGAAGGTGGGACAGTGGTGGTTGTCTCCACTGTAGTGGTTTCAGGCTCTGAAGGGGATGTAGAAGGTTGGACAGTGGTGGTTGTCTCCACTGTAGTGGTTTCAGGCTCTGAAAGGGATGTAGAAGGTGGGACAGTGGTGGTTGTCTCCACTGTAGTGGTTGCAAGCTCTGAAGGGGATGTAGAAGGTGGGACAGTGGTGGCTGTCTCCACTGTAGTGGTTGCAAGCTCTGAAGGGGATGTAGAAGGTGGGACAGTGGTGGTTGTCTCCACTGTAGTGGTTTCAGGCTCTGAAGGGGATGTAGAAGGTGGGAGAGTGGTGGTTGTCTCCACTGTAGTGGTTTCAGGCTCTGAAGGGGATGTAGAATGTGGGACTGCCTCCACCGTAGTGGGTGCAGGCTCTGAAGGGGATGTAGAAGGTGGGACAGTGGTGGTTGTCTCCACTGTAGTGGTTTCAGGCTCTGAAGGGGATGTAGAAGGTGGGACTGCCTCCACCGTAGTGGTTGTCTCCACCATAGTGGTTGCAGGCTCTGAAGGGGATATTGAAGGTTGGACAGTGGTGGATGTCTCCACTGTAGTGGTTGCTGGCTCTGAAGGGGATGTAGAAGGTGGTACAGAGGTGGTTGTCTCCAAAGTAGTGGTTTCAGGCTCTGAAGGGGATGTAGAAGGTGGGACAGTGGTGGATGTCTCCACTGTAGTGGTTTCAGGCTCTGAAGGGGATGTAGAAGGTGGGACAGTGGTGGTTGTCTCCACTGTAGTGGTTTCAGGCTCTGAAGGGGATGTAGAAGGTGGGACAGTGGTGGTTGTCTCCATTGTAGTGGTTTCAGCTTCTGAAGGGGATGTAGAAGGTTGGACAGTGGTGGTTGTGTCCACTGTAGTGGTTTCAGGCTCTGAAGGGGATGTAGAAGGTGGGACAGTGGTGGTTGTCTCCACTGTAGTGGTTGCAAGCTCTGAAGGGGATGTAGAAGGTGGGACAGTGGTGGTTGTCTCCACTGTAGTGGTTTCAGGCTCTGAAGTAGATGTAGAATGTGGGACTGCCTCCACCGTAGTGGGTGCAGGCTCTGAAGGGGATGTAGAAGGTGGGACAGTGGTGGTTGTCTCCACTGTAGTGGTTTCAGGCTCTGAAGGGGATGTAGAAGGTGGGACAGTGGTGGATGTCTCCACTGTAGTGGTTTCAGACTCTGAAGGGGATGTAGAAGGTGGGACAGTGGTGGTTGTCTCCACTGTAGTGGTTTCAGGCTCTGAAGGGGATGTAGAAGGTGGGGCAGTGGTGGTTGTCTCCATTGTAGTGGTTTCAGGTTCTGAAGGGGATGTAGAAGGTTGGACAGTGGTGGTTGTCTCCACTGTAGTGGTTTCAGGCTCTGAAGGGGATGTAGAAGGTGGGACAGTGGTGGTTGTCTCCACTGTAGTGGTTGCAAGCTCTGAAGGGGATGTAGAAGGTGGGACGGTGGTGGCTGTCTCCACTGTAGTGGTTGCAAGCTCTGAAGGGGATGTAGAAGGTGGGACAGTGGTGGTTGTCTCCACTGTAGTGGTTTCAGGCTCTGAAGGGGATGTAGAAGGTGGGACAGTGGTGGTTGTCTCCACTGTAGTGGTTTCAGGCTCTGAAGGGGATGAAGAATGTGGGACTCCCTCCACCGTAGTGGGTGCAGGCTCTGAAGGGGATGTAGAAGGTGGGACAGTGGTGGTTGTCTCCACTGTAGTGGTTTCAGGCTCTGAAGGGGATGTAGAAGGTGGGACAGTGGTGTTTATCTCCACTGTAGTGGTTTCAGGCTCTGATGGGGATGTAGAAGGTGGGACAGTGGTGGTTGTCTCCACTGTAGTGGTTTCAGGCTCTGAAGGGGATGTAGAAGGTGGGACAGTGGTGGTTGTCTCCACTGTAGTGGTTTCAGGCTCTGAAGGGGATGTAGAAGGTGGGACAGTGGTGGTTGTCTCCATTGTAGTGGTTTCAGGTTCTGAAGGGGATGTAGAAGGTTGGACAGTGGTGGTTGTGTCCACTGTAGTGGTTTCAGGCTCTGAAGGGGATGTAGAAGGTGGGACAGTGGTGGTTGTCTCCACTGTAGTGGTTGCAAGCTCTGAAGGGGATGTAGAAGGTGGGACAGTGGTGGCTGTCTCCACTGTAGTGGTTGCAAGCTCTGAAGGGGATGTAGAAGGTGGGACAGTGGTGGTTGTCTCCACTGTAGTGGTTTCAGGCTCTGAAGGGGATGTAGAAGGTGGGACAGTGGTGGTTGTCTCCACTGTAGTGGTTTCAGGCTCTGAAGGGGATGTAGAATGTGGGACTCCCTCCACCGTAGTGGGTGCAGGCTCTGAAGGGGATGTAGAAGGTGGGACAGTGGTGGTTGTCTCCACTGTAGTGGTTTCAGGCTCTGAAGGGGATGTAGAAGGTGGGACAGTGGCGTTTATCTCCACTGTAGTGGTTTCAGGCTCTGAAGGGGATGTAGAAGGTGGGACAGTGGTGGTTGTCTCCACTGTAGTGGTTTCAGGCTCTAAAGGGGTTGTAGAAGGTGGGACAGTGGTGGTTGTCTCCAGTGTAGTGTTTTCAGGTTCTGAAGGGGATGTAGAAGGTTGGACAGTGGTGGTTGTCTCCACTGTAGTGGTTTCAGGCTCTGAAGGGGATGTAGAAGGTGGGACAGTGGTGGTTGTCTCCACTGTAGTGGTTTCAGGCTCTGAAGGGGATGTAGAAGGTGGGACGGTGGTGGTTGTCTCCACTGTAGTGGTTTCAGGCTCTGAAGTGGATGTAGAATGTGGGACACCCTCCACCGTAGTGGTTGCAGGCTCTGAAGGGGATGTAGAAGGTTGGACAGTGGTGGTTGTCTCCACCGTAGTGGTTTCAAGCTCTGAAGGGGATGTAGAAGGTGGGACAGTGGTGGTTGTCTCCACTGTAGTGGTTGCAGGCTCTGAAGGGGATGTAGAAGGTGGGACAGTGGTGGTTGTCTCCATTGTAGTGGTTTCAGGTTCTGAAGGGGATGTAGAAGGTTGGAACGTGGTGGTTGTCTCCACTGTAGTGGTTTCAGGCTCTGAAGGGGATGTAGAAGGTGGGACAGTGGTGCTTGTCTCCACTGTAGTGGTTGCAGGTTCTGAAGAGGATGTAGAAGGTGGGACAGTGGTGGTTGTCTCCACTGTAGTGGTTTCAGGCTCTGAAGGGGATTTAGAAGGTGGGACTGTGGTGGATGTCTCCATTGTAGTGGTTTCAGGTTCTGAAGGGGATGTAGAATGTGGGACTGCCTCCACCGTAGTGGTTGCAGGCTCTGAAGGGGATGTAGAAGGTTGGACAGTGGTGGTTGTCTCCACTGTAGTGGTTTCAGGCTCTGAAGGGGCTGTAGAAGGTGGGACAGTGGTGGTTGTCTCCACTGTAGTGGTTTCAGGCTCTGAAGGGGATGTAGAAGGTGGGAGTGTGGTGGATGTCTCCATTGTAGTGGTTTCAGGTTCTGAAGGGGATGTAGAAGGTTGGTCAGTGGTGGTTGTCTCCACTGTAGTGGTTTCAGGCTCTGAAGGGGATGTAGAAGGTGGGACAGTGGTGGTTGTCTCCACTGTAGTGGTTTCAGGCTCTGAAGGGGATGTAGAAGGTGGGACAGTGGTGGTTGTCTCCACTGTAGTGGTTGCAGGCTCTGAAGGGGATGTAGAAGGTGGGACAGTGGTGGTTGTCTCCACTGTAGTGGTTTCAGGCTCTGAAGGGGATGTAGAAGGTGGGACAGTGGTGGATGTCTCCACCGTAGTGGTTGCAGGCTCTGAAGGGGATGTAGAAGTTTGGACAGTGGTGGATGTCTCCACTGCAGTGGTTGCTGGTTCTGAAGTTGATGTAGAAGGTAAGGTAGTGGTGGATGTTTCCACTGCAGTGGTTGCTGGCTCTGAAGGGTATGTAGAAAGTAAGGTAGTGGTGGATGTATCTACTGCAGTGGTTGCTGGTTCTGAAAGCGATATAGAAGGTAAGTTGGTGGTGGATGTCTCCACTGTAGTGGTTGCTGGTTTTGAAGGGGATGCAGAAGGTGGGACAGAAGTGGATGTCTCCACTGTAGAGGTTGGTGGTTCTGAAGAGGATGTTGAAGTTGGGACAGAGGTGGATGCAGTTGTTGTTTCAGTTGATAACATAACTGTGCTTCCCACTGAAAGGAAAATATTTTCCATTACTTTCATGATTTATGATCAATGTCATAGGTTTTTTTTTTTACTTCATGCTACTTTTAGAGAATGGAATCCTTAGCAGAACATCACTATTCTGGTAATTACACTTACATTGCTTTTCATTTCAATGCGTTCTGTTTTTGATATTGCACATTTTATGTTATCCTAATCGTACAATGTCCTTACCTGGATAGTTTAGGCCAGCCCAATCTCAGAAGAAGATTATATTGGATTTAAATCCCGCCCTATACTCTGCATGTGAGTCTGAGAGCAGTCAAAATATCCTTCTTCCTCCCACAACAGACACCCTGTGAGGCAGGTGGGACTGAGACAGCTCTCCCAGAAGCTGCCCTTTCAAGGACAGAATATCAGAGCAGCCTACAATCTCCTTTATCTTCCTCCCCAACAAGAGACACCCTGTGAGGCGGGTGGGGCTGAGAGAGCTCTCCCAGAAGCTGCCCTTTCAAGGACAGAGTCTCAGAGGAGCCTACAATCTCTTTTACCTTCCTCCCCCACAACAGACACCCTGTGAGATGGGTGGGGCTGGAGAGGGCTCTCACAGCAGCTGCCCTTTCAAGGACAACCTCTGCCAGAGCTATGGCTGACCCAAGGCCATTCCAGCAGCTGTAAGTGGAGGAGTGGGGAATCAAACCCAGTTCTCCCAGATAAGAGTCTGTGCACTTAACCACTACACCAAACTGGCTGGCCCTTCTTGGATGTGAGACCACCAAGGAATACATGGATTGTGAGGCAGCGGCAGGGAATGGCAAGCATCTCTCCCATAGGGTCACCATAAGTCAGCGGTGTACAAATATATAAATACCATATTATGCAGCTATGGAAAAGATCTGGCATTAGAGGTCGCATGCATTTGAGTGCTATGAACTTACTATATTTTATTACTTCTTTTGTTATATGTGTAATCAAGGCTTTCTTTGCAGCAAAAGCCCAGCAGGAACTCATTTGCATATTAGGCCACACACCCCTGACATCACCATTGTTTCACATAGGACATTTTGTAGAAAGAGCTCAGCAGGACTTCATTTACATATTAGGCCACACCCCCTGGCACCAAGCCAGCCGGAACTGTGTTCCTGTGTGTTCCTGCTCAGTGTGTAATGCCTCAGTGTGTACAATTTTTTAAAGTGTAATAGACACAGTAAAAATGTCCTTGCTCATTTGGGGTTGTATTGCTGTTCTGACAGAGATGGAAACAAAAGAGAGTGGGGAGACGATATGGTACCAAAACATTACAGAGAAAGATAAGCCGCTGCATGCTTTTTGACTGTGTTTTATCTGTGGATGCACCCAAAATTCCAAGCAGATGTAAATGCTATTTTGTAGTGTTTTTAAGTATGTCAAAAGTAAATGCAGGCAGGAAAAAATTGGTGCACAATCTCTTACAGGGTAAAATGTGGTTTGGATCCTGTTACCATTAGGTGGATCTATAACTGGTTTACAGATCGCACCCAAAGAGTGCTTGTGAATGGTTCCTCATCCTCTTGGAGAGGAGTGACAAGTGGAGTGCCTCAAGGATGTGTCCTGGGACCTGTTTAATTCAACATCTTTATCAATGATTTGGATGAAGGAATAGAGGGAATGCTTATTAAATTTGCAGATGATACTAAATTGGGAGGGGTTGCAAACACAGAATAAGACAGAAACAGGATCCAGGATGACCTTGACAGGCTGGAAAACTGGGCTAAAACCAATAAAATGAATTTTAACAGGGATAAATGTAATGTTCTGCATTTCTGAAGGAAAAATCCCATGCATAGTTATAGGATGGGGGAGACTTGTCTTAGCAGTAGTATGTGCGAAAAGGATCTAGGCTCTAGGATCATATGCTGAACATGAGTTAACAGTGTGATGTGGTGGCTAAAAAGGCAAATGTAATATTGGGCTGTATCAACAGAAGTATAGTGTCCAGATCATGTGATGTGATGGTATTGCTTTGCTCTGCTCTGTGAAGACCTCACCTGGAATCTTGTGTTCAGTTTTGGGCACCACATTTTAAGAAGGATCTAGACAAGCTGGAACGGGTCCAGAGGAGGGCGACGAAGATGGTGAGGGGTCTGGAGACCAAGTCCTATGAGGAAAGGTTGAAGGAGCTGGGGATGTTTAGCCTGGAGAGGAGGCGGCTGAGAGGTGATCTGATCACCGTATTCAAGTACTTGAAGGGCTGTCATATTGAGGATGGCGTGGGATTGTTTTCTGTGGCCCCGGAAGGTAGGAACAGAACCAATGGGTTGAAATTAAATCAAAAGAGCTTCTGGCTCAACATGAGGAAGAACTTCCTGACCGTTAGAGCGATTTCTCAGTGGAACAGGCTTCCTTGGGAGGTGGTGGGCTCTCCTTCCTTGGAGGTTTTGAAACAGAGGCTAGATGGCCATCTGACAGCAATGAGGATCCTGTGAATTTTGGGGGAGGTATTTGTGGGTTTTCTGCATTGTGCAGGGGGTTGAACTAAATGACCCTGGAGGTCCCTTCCAACTCTATGATTCTATATGTTCTTTGCACCAGATAGGAATACCTGCATTTATTTATAACACATTTCAATCCCACTTTCCCCAGCATCTAGGGTTATTCCCACCCGCCAGCCATGCATGGGGTCTCTTTAAATGTGCTGCCCAGAACTCTTTAAATGTGCTGCCCAGAACTGCCCAGTCGTGCTTGTCACACCCTTGCTCCTGGCTCCACCCCCAAGGTCTCCAGATATTTCTTGAGTCGGACCTGGCAACCCTATCTGTATACCAAACTAAGGCTCTACTACTGAGCCACAGCTCTCCCCAAGTCATTTGCAAGTTTTCAACAGGAAGGTCACAAAATATTCACATGTGTTGAGCACACACAGGTGCCTGTACCCACGCCTGTTCCCTCCCTAAGCCACAAATATTGTTTTCTAGGGTGGGGGAAAGTCACCTGCCACAGGGGATGCCTCTAGGAACATAGACTAGCTTTTGACAGGTGCCTGTCAGTCCGGGCATATAGCATGACTTCCTGCCAGCACTGACAGAAATCATAGCTCTGTGTTGCTTTACAAACCTTAATTTCCATCAGTTCCTCAGTAAGTTATAGGCATATGCTGATAATGAATGGGGCTTATTTGATTAGGAGAGGCAGTGTGATACTGTGGGTAGCGTATCTCCATTCTGCCATGGAAGCTCACATGATCACCTTGGGCTTAATATAAGAGAAGCCAGGTTAGATCAGCCCAATGGCCCATCCAGTCGAACACAGTGGCCAAAAAAAACCAAGTGCCCTCAGGAGGTCCACCAGTGGGGCCAGGACACTAGAAGCCCTCCCATTGTGCACCCCCCACAAGCACCAAGAATACAGAGTATCACTGCCCTAAACATAAGAGAAGCCATGTTGGATCAGGCCAATGGCCCATCCAGTCCAACACTCTGTGTCACATAAGAACATAAGAGAAGCCACGTTGGATCAGGCCAGTGGCCCATCCAGTCCAACACTCTGTGTCACATAAGAACATAAGAGAAGCCACGTTGGATCAGGCCAGTGGCCCATCCAGTCCAACACTCTGTGTCACATAAGAACATAAGAGAAGCCCTGTTGGATCAGGCCAGTGGCCCATCCAGTCCAACACTCTGTGTCACATAAGAACATAAGAGAAGCCCTGTTGGATCATGCCAGTGGCCCATCCAGTCCAACACTCTGTGTCACATAAGAACATAAGAGAAGCCATGTTGGATCAGGCCAATGGCCCATCCAGTCCAACACTCTGTGTCACATAAGAACATAAGAGAAGCCATGTTGGATCAGGCCAATGGCCCATCCAGTCCAACACTCCGTGTCACATAAGAACATAAGAGAAGCCATGTTGGATCAGGCCAATGGCCCATCCAGTCCAACATTCTGTGTCACACAGTGGCCAAAAAACCCAAGTGCCACCAAGAGGTCCATCAGTGGGGCCAGGACACTAGAACTGTTGCCTCCCAAGCACAAGAATGCAGAGCATCACTGCCCCAGACAGAGAGTTCCAACAATACCCTGTGGCTAATAGCCGCTGATGGACCTCTGCTCCAGTTCCCTCTTGAAGCTGTCTATGCTTGCAGCCGCCCCCACCTCCTGTGGCAGTGAATTCCATGTGTGAATCACCCTTTGGATGAAGAAGTACTTCCTTTTATCCGTTCTAACCCGACTGCTCAGCAATTTCAATTAATCTACCACGCAGGGTTATTTTTAGAATAAAATGGAGGCGAATAAAGCAAAGCAACAAAGGGATAGGCACAGGCAAAATATCCTTGAAGTTTTGTTCAGTGGTTCTGCAGTCAATCCATGACAACATATAGGATGCTCGACTCTAGAGAAACAAACACTGTTATCTGGGAAGGTGCAATTTTCTACGTGTTCTTTGTGAAGACTGCAGCACCATTAGTTCCCAGGGGCTCACAGTATGATCAGCCTGCTTGGGAAATGTTGCTTCTCGTCTTCCTGGTACTGAGTCCAACCCACAGCTTGACATTTAGTGGACCAACGTCAGATCCTTCCCCATCAGCACTAAGCTCTTCTTTGTTTTCTTTGCACTTCTTCCCATGAGAGCTTCAGGATACGGTGAGAGATTAATGCAAGGCCCATTTATACCTCTCAGAGAGCCAGTTTGGTGCAGTGGTTAAGTGCGCGGACTCTTATCTGGGAGAACCGGGTTTGATTCCCCACTCCTCCCCTTGCAGCCGCTGGAATGGCCTTAGGTCACCCATAGCTCTTGCAGAGTTGTCCTTGAAAGGGCAGCTTCTGGGAGAGCTCTCTCAGCCCCACCCGCCTCACAGGGTGTCTGTTGTGGGGGAGGAAGGGAAAGGAGTTTGTGAGCCACTCTGAGACTCTGTCCTTGAAAGGGCAGTTTATGGGAGAGCTCTCTCAGCCCCACCTACCTCACAGGGTGCCTGTTGTGGGGGAGGAAGGGAAAGGAGATTGTAGGCTGCTCTGAGACTCTGTCCTTGAAAGGGCAGCTTCTGGGAGAGCTCTCTCAGCCCCTCCTGCCTCACATGGTGTCTGTTGTGGGGAGGAAGGGAAAGGAGATTGTAGGCCGCTCTGAGACTCTGTCCTTGAAAGGGCAGCTTCTGGGAGAGCTCTCTCAGCCCCACCCATCTCACAGGGTGTCTGTTGTGGGGGAGGAAGGGAAAGGAGATTGTAGGTCACTCTGAGACTCTGTCCTTGAAAGGGCAGCTTCCGGGAGAGCTCTCTCAGCCCCACCCACCTCACAGGGTGTCTGTTGTGGGGGAGGAAGGGAAAGGAGATTGTAGGTCACTCTGAGACTCTGTCCTTGAAAGGGCAGCTTCCAGGAGAGCTCTCTCAACCCCACCCATCTCACAGGGTGTCTGTTGTGGGGGAGAGGGGAGGTAAAGGAGATTGTGACCGCTCTGAGGCTCTAAGATTCGGAGATGAGTGTGGGATATAAATCCAATATCTTCCCCCTCTCCTCCCAAGGCAACATGTCAGGAAGCAGATTCATCCCAAGCCTTGCCCCGTGTACTGAGTAGTCATGGCCATCGGTTCATCTGCTGTAGCGGAGCGGCTGGGCGTATGATTTACGAGGCAGACTTTCCGAACCCAAATCCCTTTTCATCCATGAACTTGCGAAATGGCTCTTTCCTCTCCCACTTTGCAATATCAGGATTATCGAGATCACAGCCACTTTTCCTTGCTCAATGGGGCTGCCATATTGGGGGGGGGGGCTTCAGAGGTGTCAAACTCATTTGTTATGAGGGCCGGACCTGACATAAACAAGACCTTGTCAGGCCGGACCGCGTGTGTATCTATTTAAGATTAGGTAGCAGAGATATAAACTGTATAAAGGACACAGACACATTCAGCAGCCAAAAAGATACAGATGTCCACAGCTCTGCAGGAACCTAAGAAAGGCATTTGGAAGTAGTGATTCATTGAGCTTTCTGTTGCTTACCAATGATCAAATTTTTGTGAGGGGTCTAGGCTTCCCAACCCTCCCGCCCTGGCGGGGGACCCCAGGATTTCCACCCTCTTCCCCCGCTCCCCAAAAAAACGGAAGCAGGGGGAGGGGGGAGGCGGCGCCGTCCGCCCCATCTCGGGGCAGGCGGCGCCGCTGCGCAGCTGCCGCCTCTTCTCGTCTCACCGTGGCTGCTCCTCCGAGATGGGCTCAGGCTGGGCCCATCTCGGAGGAGCAGCTGGGGTGGGGCGGGGGGGGGCGGCGGTGGCGCGGCAGCGTCGCCCACTCCGCTTCTGGGGTGGGGGGGTGGGGACGGGACGGGGGGCGTGGCGGGCCGCGAGTCTGGGTCCTTCTAGGGCCCGGACTCGCGGCTTGCCGCGCTCCTGGCCTGCCTCCGCCTTCCCCTCCCCTCCTCTGGTTTTGCCTGGGGGCGGGGCAGGCGGCTCCGCTGCGCGGCTGCGCTTCGCCGTCGCTGCCCCTCCGGGATGGGCTCAGCCTGGGCCCGTCTCGGAGGAGCGGCTGCAGTGGGTGTGGCCGGGCAGCGGCGCCCGCTCGAGGGTGGGGCGGCTCACCGTGCTTCTTGGCGCCGTTTCCCCCCCTCCCCCTAGCTCCACCCCAGTGTCTCTTGGCTCCACCCCCAAAGTCTCCTGGCTCCACCCCCAAAGTCCCCAGATATTTCTGGGAATGGACTTGGCAACCCTAGAGGGGTGCTTGGGAAAGCGGCCACTGTGCCCATGCCCCAAAACCACAGCCCTAATGTAACAGAAGGCAGGGCCCCAACACGGGCGTATTGTAGAGAAAATATGATTTGTGTGAACTTGCGACCTTTGTGAAGGGGAACAACCGGACTCCTGCTCAGACGTACACATATCACATGAAAGATCTGGTGCGGTTGCAGAGAGAAACGTTTGCCAGAAGTTTAACCTGAAGGAACAATTCCGTCACATCCAAATTGCCCAGGATGACAGTAAAGCAGAAGAAAAACAAACGCAAGGCTTTCAAGTGAAGAGCGTCAAGCCAATGAAAACAGTATCAAGAAGAGGAAGCTGACTGAAGCCAATACCACTCCTCTTCTCTTGTGGGATCCCAATCAATCCTCTACACAAAACGATCCACTTGACCTAGGGTTGCCAATCCCCAGGTGGGGGCAGGGGATCCCCGGGTTCGGAGGCCCTCCCCCCGCTTCAGGGTCGTCAGAAAGCGGGGGGAGGGGAGGGAAACGTCTGCTGGAAACTCTGTTATTCCCTATGGAGATTTATTCCCATAGAAAATCATGGGGAATTGATCCGTGGGTATCTGGGGCTCTGGTAGGGTGGCCAGACCGTCCCGGTCTCCCGGGACATTCCCGGATCTGGCCACCCAATCCCGGATCCCGGGCTGCCTATACCGGGACCATTAAAGGTCCCGGTTTAGGCAGCCCCGGAGCCGGTGGGCCGCGGGCGGGGAAGGCGGGGAGTGAGGGAGGGAGCGTCCCTGCGCCTGCGCAGGGCCCCTGCGCACGCGCAGGGACGCTCCCACCCTCACTCCCCGCCTTCCCCGCCCGCGCGCGGGGCCCGGCGGCAGTGGTGGAGGCCTCTCCGTGGCCTCCGCTGGTCGCTGGAAGCCCTCCAGAGACTCTGGAGGGCCTCCAGCGACCAGCGGAGGGCCGCGGAGAGGCCGCGGGGCACCCGGCGCTGGTCCCGGAAGGCCTTCCAGAGCCTCTGGAAGGCCTTCGGGGACCAGCGCCGGCCAGCGAAGGCTTCCCCGCGGCCTCCGCTGGTCCCTGGAGGCCCTCCAGAGTCTCTGGAGGGCCTCCAGGGACCAGCGGAGGCCGCGGGGAAGCCGCGGGGCACCCGGCGCTGGTCCCGGAAGGCCTTCCAGAGCCTCTGGAAGGCCTTCCGGGACCAGCGCCGGCCAGCGAAGGCTTCCCCGAGGCCTCCGCTGGTCCCTGGAGGCCCTCCAGAGTCTCTGGAGGGCCTCCAGGGACCAGCGGAGGCCGCGGGGAAGCCGCGGGGCACCCGGCGCTGGTCCCGGAAGGCCTTCCAGAGGCTCTGGAAGGCCTTCGGGGACCAGCGCCGGCCAGCGAAGGCTTCCCCGCGGCCTCCGCTGGTCCCTGGAGGCCCTCCAGAGTCTCTGGAGGGCCTCCAGGGACCAGCGGAGGCCGCGGGGAAGCCGCGGGGCACCCGGCGCTGGTCCCGGAAGGCCTTCCAGAGCCTCTGGAAGGCCTTCCGGGA
The DNA here is from genome assembly GCF_032191835.1 of Heteronotia binoei. Taxonomy (NCBI): domain Eukaryota; kingdom Metazoa; phylum Chordata; class Lepidosauria; order Squamata; family Gekkonidae; genus Heteronotia; species Heteronotia binoei. The sequence goes on along the minus strand of NC_083224.1, from coordinate 198,888,958 downwards.
CCAGCGCCGGCCAGCGAAGGCTTCCCCGCGGCCTCCGCTGGTCCCTGGAGGCCCTCCAGAGTCTCTGGAGGGCCTCCAGGGACCAGCGGAGGCCGCGGGGAAGCCGCGGGGCACCCGGCGCTGGTCCCGGAAGGCCTTCCAGAGGCCAGCGCCGGTAGCGGAGAGGCCCGGCGCTGGTCCCTGGAGGCCTCCAGAGGCCAGCCCCGGCAGCTCCCTCCCTCCCTCGCCGCGAGGCCGCCGCCGGAGGACTCCCCGCCGCCGCTGGATCCGCCGCCCTGGAATAAGGTAAGGGGGCCGAAAGCGGGGGGGGGGGGCGGGGGGCGGCCTTCCTTTCTTCCCTCCCTCCTCCCTCCCTCCCTTCCTTCCTTCCTTCCTTTCTTCCTTCCTTCCTTCCTTCCTTCCTTCCCTCACTCCCTTCCCTTCCTTCCTTCCTTCCCTCCCTCCCTCCCTCCCCCCCCCTCCCTCCTCCCTTTCTTCCTTTCTTCCTTCCTTCCCTCACTCCCTTCCCTTCCTTCCTTCCCTCCCTTCCTCCCTCCCTTCCTTTCTTCCTTCCTTCCTCCCTCCCTTGCCTTCCTTCCTTCCCTCCCTCCTCCCTTCCTTTCTTCCTTCCTTCCTTCCCTCCCTCCCCCCTTCCTTCCTTCCTTCCCTCCCTCCCTCCCTCCCTCCCCCTTCCTTCCTTCCCTCCCTCCATCCCCCTTCCTTCCTTCCTTCCCTCCTTCCTTCCTTCCTTCCTTCCTTCCTTCCTTCCTTCCTTCCTTCCTTCCTTCCTTCCTTCCTTCCTTCCTTCCTTCCTTCCTTCCTTCCTTCCTTCCTTCCTTCCTTCCCTCCCTTCCTTCCTTCCTCCCTCCCTTCCCTCCCTTCCTTCCTTCCCTCCCTCCCTTCTTCCTTTCTTCCCTTCTTCCCTTCCTCCCTTTCTCCCTTCCTTCCTTCCTTCCCTCCCTCCCTCCTTATGTTGTTATGTGATGCAGAGTGTTGGACTGGATGGGCCACTGGCCTGATCCAACAGGGCTTCTCTTATGTTGTTATGTGACGCAGAGTGTTGGACTGGATGGGCCACTGGCCTGATCCAACAGGGCTTCTCTTATGTTGTTATGTGATGCAGAGTGTTGGACTGGATGGGCCACTGGCCTGATCCAACAGGGCTTCTCTTATGTTCTTATGTGACGCAGAGTGTTGGACTGGATGGGCCACTGGCCTGATCCACAGGGCTTCTCTTATGTTCTTATGTGACGCAGAGTGTTGGACTGGATGGGCCACTGGCCTGATCCAACAGGGCTTCTCTTATGTTGTTATGTGATGCAGAGTGTTGGACTGGATGGGCCACTGGCCTGATCCAACAGGGCTTCTCTTATGTTGTTATGTGACGCAGAGTGTTGGACTGGATGGGCACTGGCCTGATCCAACAGGGCTTCTCTTATGTTGTTATGTGATGCAGAGTGTTGGACTGGATGGGCCACTGGCCTGATCCAACAGGGCTTCTCTTATGTTGTTATGTGATGCAGAGTGTTGGACTGGATGGCCACTTGGCCTGATCCAACAGGGCTTCTCTTATGTTATTATGTGACGCAGAGTGTTGGACTGGAGGGGCCACTGGCCTGATCCAACAGGGCTTCTCTTATGTGACAATACTGACTTTGGTGGACCCAAGCACTGATTCAGTGTAAGGGAGCTTTGTGTTTGTGTCTTCTAGTGCAATTTTGTTCTCAGATCCTGTATTTACTTCATCAGTATATGGGATAAGGCACTTTCTCAACTGTGCTGCATAATGCAGCCTATTTATTTTGTCCTGTTGGCTCTGTTGGCTCTATCTGCGCCACCTTCATCACTTTCGGGGTGTAGATCCCCAGTGGAGTGGTCTCCTGACTCCCTCCGCCGGCTGTTTCTGATAGCCCTGCGCCCCCTCTTTCATTTGATATGTGTCCCGTGCGGGTGCCACCCTCCCGCCGGGAGATGCCCGCAAAATGAGCCCCCTTGAGGCTTATGGCGGCAGGGCTCGGGGAAGCGAGCTAGACTGCTGTTTTTTTGAGGGGTTATAGAGTGTTTCGAGCCCGTCCCTGTGGCATCGGTCCCATCATTGTGGGGCCCAGGGGGCCGGCGCAGCGGCACGCTGAAGCAGCCTGTCGGTCACTTCCAGGTTCCTGTCCTGCATCTTGACCGGTGTTATTAGTGACAGGCTGCTTCGGCGTGCCGCTGCGCCGGCCCCCTTGGTCCCACAACGATGGGACCGATGCCACAGGGACGGGCTCGAAACACTCTATAACCCCTCAAAAGAACAGCAGTCTAGCTCGCTTCCCCCGAGCCCTGCCGCCATAAGCCTCAAGGGGGCTCATTTTGTGGCATCTCCCGGCGGGAGGGTGGCACCCGCACGGGACACATATCAAATGAAAGAGGGGGCGCAGGGCTATCAGAAACAGTCAGCGGAGGGAGTCGGGAGACCACCCCACTGGGGGATCCACACCCCGAAAGTGATGAAGGTGGCGCAGATAGAGCCAACAGAGCCAACAGGACAAAATAAATAGGCTGCATTATGCAGCACAGTTGAGAAAGTGCCTTATCCCATATACTGATGAAGTATATACAGGATTTGAGAACAAAATTGTTTCCGGCGGTGATATTTGGGGGATTTTTGGGGACGTCACAGGAAGTGCTGTGAAGTCACTTCCTGTTTCCGGCAGGTGACGCGGGGGAAATGATGTCACAGGAAGTGATGCCACTTCCTGTTTCCGGTGGTGGCATGACATCACCGGAAGTGACATCACCGGAAGTGACGTCACTTCCTGTTTCTGGCTAGGATTCCACCCCTGCCCTTTTCAAAGATGATACGACGCATCATTTAAAAACAAAATATTATAATTTTTAAAATGTGCAGACTGAGACACACTGAATTCATGAAAGCTCCTAAGACCAATGCAATTTTTTTAACGAGGTGACAGTCTTGCAAAAATCGGAATATGCGGCAAATAAATATCTGAGCTCGCAGAGAACATCTGGAAAGCATTTCTCATCAAAGTCCACAGAAGATCAATTTGAAAAGAATCTCTAAGAAACCAGCTGCAGGCCTCATTTTGGGCAGGAGCTCACAGGAGTGGCGCTCCGGAACCCCTAAATTTTATTGTGCTCTTTCTTTCTTGACCCCCTCCCCACAAAAAAAAAACTTGCTTCTGGGCTCCACGGTTCAAACCCACTGTGAGAATTTGGCTGAATTCTAAGATTTGACAAACTTTCTAATAATTTTTCCTAATATCTTTCTAATATAAGAAGATAAGAGAAGCCATGTTGGATCAGGCCAGTAGCCCATCCAATCCAACACTCTGTGTCACATAAGAACATAAGAGAAGCCATGTTGGATCAGACCAATGGCCCATCCAGTCCAACACTCTGTGTCACATAAGAACATAAGAGAAGCCATGTTGGATCAGGCCAATGGCCCATCCAATCCAACACTCTGAGTCACATAAGAACATAAGAGAAGCCCTGTTGGGTCAGGCCAGTGGCCCCTCCAGTCCAACACTCTGTGTCACATAAGAACATAAGAGAAGCCCTGTTGGGTCAGGCCAGTGGCCCCTCCAGTCCAACACTCTGTGTCACATAAGAACATAAGAGAAGCCATGTCGGATCAGGCCAATGACCCATCCAGTCCAACACTCTGTGTCACATAAGAACATAAGAGAAGCCATGTTGGATCAGGCCAATGGCCCATCCAGTCCAACACATAAGAGAAGCCATGTTGGATCAGGCCAATGGCCCATCCAGTCCAACACTCTGTGTCACATAAGAACATAAGAGAAGCCATGTTGGATCAGGCCAATGGCCCATCCAATCCAACACTCTGAGTCACATAAGAACATAAGAGAAGCCCTGTTGGGTCAGGCCAGTGGCCCCTCCAGTCCAACACTCTGTGTCACATAAGAACATAAGAGAAGCCCTGTTGGGTCAGGCCAGTGGCCCCTCCAGTCCAACACTCTGTGTCACAGAAGAACATAAGAGAAGCCATGTCGGATCAGGCCAATGACCCATCCAGTCCAACACTCTGTGTCACATAAGAACATAAGAGAAGCCATGTTGGATCAGGCCAATGGCCCATCCAGTCCAACACTCTGTGTCACATAAGAACATAAGAGAAGCCATGTTGGATCAGGCCAATGGCCCATCCAATCCAACACTCTGAGTCACATAAGAACATAAGAGAAGCCATGTTGGATCAGGCCAATGGCCCATCCAGTTCAACACTCTGTGTCACATAAGAACATAAGAGAAGCCCTGTTGGATCAGGCCAATGGCCCATCCAGTCCAACACTCTGTGTCCCATAAGAACATAAGAGAAGCCCTGTTGGATCAGGCCAATGGCCCATCCATTTCAACACTCTGTGTCACATAAGAACATAAGAGAAGCCCTGTTGGATCAGGCCAATGGCCCCTCCAGTCCAACACTCTGTGTCACATAAGAACATAAGAGAAGCCCTGTTGGATCAGGCCAATGGCCCATCCAGTCCAACACTCTGTGTCCCATAAGAACATAAGAGAAGCCCTGTTGGATCAGGCCAATGGCCCATCCAGTTCAACACTCTGTGTCACATAAGAACATGAGAGAAGCCCTGTTGGATCAGGCCAATGGCCCATCCAGTCCAACACTCTGTGTCACATAAGAACATAAGAGAAGCCCTGTTGGATCAGGCCAGTAGCCCATCCAATCCAACACTCTGTGTCACACAGTGGCAAAAAACCCTACAACCAGGTGCTATCGAGAGGTCCATTAGTGGGGCCAGGACACTAGAAGCCCTCTCACTGTTGCCCCCCCCCCAGCACCCCAGACAGAGAGTTCCATCTATACCAGGGTGGCCAAACTGTGGCTCGGGAGCCACATATGGCTTTTTGACATATATTGTGTGGCTCTTGAAACCCCCACTGTCCTGTTGACCTGTTTGGAGAAGGCATTTCTCTCTTTAGAAACTTCTCAAAGCCAAGCCAGTTAATGGCTTGGAGAATGCATTTAAAGTTGATTTCTTTGCACCTCTCCTCCATTTATTTGCCTTCCTGCCTTCCTGTCTTGCAGCTCTCCCACAGCTAATGCCCATAACTTGCAGCTCTCAAACATCCTAAATTCATATCTTGCGGCTCTCAAACTTTTGACGCTTATTCTATGTGCCTCTGACGTTAAGGAAGTTTGGCCACCCCTGATCTATACCCTGTGGCTAATAGCCACTGATGGACCTCTGCTCCAGATGTTTCTCCAGTCCCCTCTTGAAGCTGTCTGTGCTTGTAGCTGCCACCGCCTCCTGTGGCACTGAATTCCACGCAAACCTATGCCACCAAAAAATGTATTAGTCACGAAGACGTCACAAAAACCTGCTGATTTGGTTTCAGTGAAGCGACAACCACTGCCCCTCTGGAATTTCTCCCGAAATTGCCCTCCCTTCCTCCCTCCCTCCCTCCCTTCCTCCCTCCCTCCCTCCCTCCCTCCCTCCCTTCCTTCCTTCCTTCCTTCCTTCCTTCCTTCCTTCCTTCCTTCCTTCCTTCCTTCCTTCCTTCCTTCCTTCCTTCCTTCCTTCCTTCCTTCCCCTGTGCTCGAGTAACTGCACTATCAACAAGGAGTCATCATCACCTCCGGGGGGAGTTGGAACTGTTATATAAAAATACACAGTCTACGGAGGGCACGAGTAAGCTATTAAGTGGATCACTTAATCCCAACTCTGATGTCAATTGACTGAGGCACAGCAGGAAATGACAGACCGGTGTCTCGAGGGATTATTGGCTTCACGGGAACCTCCCCGAGAACAACAGATTTTAGAAGGCCTTCGCACTGACTCTGACTAAGTGACAAAGAGCAGAACGAGAGGCGAATCCTTTCATGCTTGCAGAAGGAAGAAGAAAGAAGAAGAAGAAGAAGAAGAAGAAGAAGAAGAAGAAGAAGAAGAAGAAGAAGAAGAAGAAGAAGAAGAAGAAGAAGAAGAATGACGACGACGACGACATTGGATTTATATCCTGCCTCCACTCAGAATTTCAGAGTCTCAGAGCGGCTCACAATCTCCTTTACCTTTTTCCCCCACAACAGGTGGCAGATGGGGCTGAGAGAGCTCTCCCAGAAGCTGCCCTTTCCAGGACAGAGTCTCAGAGCGGCCTACAATCTCCTTTCCCTTCCTCCCCCACAACAGACACTCTGTGAGGCAGGTGGAGCTGAGAGGGCTCTCCCAGAAGCTGCCCTTTCAAGGACAGAGACTCAGAGCAGCTTACAATCTCCTATATCTTCTTCCCCCACAACAGACACCCTGTGAGGTGGGTGGGGCTGAGAGAGCTCTCCCAGAAGCTGCCCTTTCAAGGACAGAGTCTCAGAGTGGCCTACAATCTCCTTTCCCTTTCTCCCCCACAAAAGATGCTCTGTGAGGCGGGTGGGGCTCAGGAGCCACATGTGACTCTTTCATACATGTTGTGTGGCTCTCAAAGCCCCCACTGCCCCATCGGCTGTCTTGGAGGCGGCATCCTGACCGTTAGAGCGGTTCCTCAGTGGAACAGGCTTCCTCTATGGGAGGTGGTCGGCTCTGCTTCCTTGGAGGTTTTTGACCAGAGAGCCATCTGACAGCAATGAAGATCCTGTGAATTTTGGGGGAGGCACTTGTGAGTGTCCTGCATTGTGCAGGGGGTTGGACTAGATGACCCTGGAGGTCCCTTCCAACTCTATGATTCTATGATTTGTCTCTTTAAATCACTTCTCCAAGCCAAGGCAGCAGGTGGCTTGGAGAATGCATTTAAAGTCGCTTTCTTTCTACCTCCCCTCCCCCCCTAATTTATTTGTCTGCCTGCCTACCTGCCTTCTGTCTTGTGGCTCTCAAATGCCTGACGTTCACGTCTTGCAGCTTTCAAACATCTGACATTTATTCTAGGTGGCTCTTCTTACACTAAGCAAGTTTAGCCACCCCTGGCTTAGAATGATATCAAAACAAAGGCCTCGAAACACGGTACCACCTTCTCACTTTCATTTCTTTCTGTTTAGAAACCCTTTGGGCAGGGCCGCGCTGTTTATTCGCTGGGTTATGAAATGCCAGTCATTCTTTCTTTAAGGAGTTCTAGCAAGAACAGAAGAGATGCCTGACTCCACCGTTTGAAGGACGCACCACAGCAAGTGAGGTATCTCATAGACTTCCTCAGGACACACACAGGAACGCAGTTCCGGCTGGCTTAGTGCCAAGGGGTGTGGCCTAATAAGCAAATGAGCTCCTACTAGGCTTTTTCTACCAAAAAAGCCCTGTGTAGAACAATGGTGAGGTCAGGGGTGTGACCTAATATGCAAATGAGTTCCCGCTAGGTCTTTTCGACATAAAAAGCCCTGAGACCTGGTAATGCCACATAGAAATCTGGATTTTTGAAGTCATCCCTAGACAAATGGAGATACTTTGATACAGATACTTTGATACAGATACTTTCTCAAGGCGAAATGTGAGCTTTCTCAAGGTGAAATGTGGAATTTGTTGCCAGAGGATGTTGTGATGACTACAGGCACAGATGGCTTTAAATGCGTTTCTATCAGTGGCTATGAGCCCTGGTGGCTAAAGGGAACTTCCACTTTCAGAGGCACTAAATCTGCAAAAACCAGCAACAGGAGGCAACATTAAGGAAAGGCCTAGGCTTCTGTGCACAGTTGTTAGCCATCCAGAAGAACTGGTTGGCCACTGTGTGAGATGATCCACTAGGTCTGATCCAGCAGGGCTCTTCTGATGTTCTTATGAAGGCTTCAGACTTTCACCCTGTTGTTGGCCCTCCAGAGGAACTGGCTGGTTACTGTGTGAGACAGGATGCTGGACTAGATGGACCACTGGTCTGATCCAGCAGGGCTCTTCTTATGTTTTTATGAAGGCCTCAACCTCTCTGCCATGTTGTTGACCCTCCAGAGGAACTGGTTAGCCACTGTGTGAGACAGGAGGCTGGATTAGATGGACCCTCACTGGTCTGATCCAGCAGGGCTCTTCTGAGGTTCTTATGAAGGCCTCAGCCTCTCTGCCCTGTTGTTGGTTCTTCAGAGGAACTGGTTGGCCTCTGTATGAAACAGGATGCTGGACTAGGTGGACCCTCACTGGTTTGATCCAGCTGGGCTTTTCTGATATTCTAATGAAAACCTCAGCCTCTGTGCCCTGTTGTTGGCCCTCCAGAGGAACTGGTTGGCCACTGTGTGAGACAGGATGCTGGACTAGATGGACCCTCACTGGTTTGATCCAACTGGGCTCTTCTGATGTTCAAATGAAGGAATCAGCCTCTATCCCCTGCTGTTGGCCCACCAGGGGAACTGGTTGGCCCCGGTGTGAGACAGGATGCTGGACTAGATGGACTATTGGCCTGATCCAGCAGGGCTCTTCCTCTGTTCTTATGAAGACCTCAGCCTCTCTGCCTTGTTGTTGGCCCTCCAGAGGAACGGGTTGGCCACTGTGTGAGGTGCTGGACTAGATGGACCACTGGTCTGATCCAGCAGGGCTGTTCTGATGTTCTTCTCAGGGGAAGGCCTCAGCCTCTCTACCCTGTTGTTGGCCTTCCAGAGGAACTGGTTGGCCACTGTGTGAGGCAGGATGCTGGACTAGATGGACCACTGGTCTGATCCAGCAGGGCTCTTCTGATAGTCCTATGCTCTTCTCTGGTTGTTCTCTGTGGAATCAGGACGCTGACCTAGATGAACCTCTAGTCAGATCCAGCATCTTCTGGTGTCCTTTATGTGCAAGGGCAGGGTCAGTAGTGATGGTGGGCACTTCTTTCAGGAATGCTTACATGACCTTCTAAGGATGGACCCTCCATGAGCTTCTGAAAACACTGCTGGCTTAGACCAAGGTCCACCTAGTCCGGTGTCCTGTTTCCCACTCTGGCCAGTTGGATGCTCCCAGAACAACTATGGAGGATAACCAGGGCTTTTTTTTTGTACACCCCTGATGTAGCCAACAGCGGCGTCACTAGGGCGGAGCCAAGGGGGCCATTGGCCCTCCCCCAGAGCATTCTCATTGGCCGCAGGCACTGACCCATGACCCTCCCCCAACAGGAAGGGGCTGGCCCTGGGACTAGAACGCTGCTGCTGTGTGTGGGCTGGCCGGGATTCTGAAACCGGGGCCGCGCTGCCGCCGGCTCAGCTAAAAGCGTGTGGGTGAGTGAGGGAAACTTAAATGCTGCAAAACTGGTATCTTGGATTACGGGGGCTGGTCATGTGACCAGAGGGTGGATGAGGGAGGGGCCATGTGAAGTGGGCGGGGTTGTGTGCGGAGGGGGTGACGCAGCCCTCCAAAAGGGGTGATGCCCAATGTAGGGGGGTGTGTGTGACTTGAATCAGTTATACCCCAGGGTGCAACCCACCCTAGTGACGCCTCTGGTAGCCAATCCTCCTGAAACTTACAGCAGGCCCTGTAAAAAGAACCCTGTAAACTCTTGGAGGATTGGCTACATCAGGAGGTGTGGCCTAATATGCAAAGGAGTTCCTGCTACAAAAGAAGCCCTGAGGTTGACACAAAGAATAATAATAATAATTTTTATTTGTACCCCGCCCTCCCTGCCGAGGCAGGCTCAGGGCGGCTCACAGACATGGAAGTACCATGATTACAGTAAATACATTATACGATAAAATACAATAAAATGCATTAAATTAATTAATCAATTAACTAAAACCACTACGGTTAAGAACACTACCTCCTTTGCTGTTCCCCCTCCACCAAATGGTACTTCATAGGCAGAGTGCCTCCAAACACAGTAGCGGCGTTTAGCCATCATAATCTATAGCTTCAGGTAGGCCTCTCCTCCTCCATGAATTAGATTTCAAAACCAACTGTCTAAGTCACTGGTCAGTAGGGTTGCCAAATCCAGTTCAAAAAACATCTGGAGACCGTTGCGGGTGGAGCCAGGAGACATTGAGGGTGGAGCGAGGAACAAGGTATGTCAAGCATAACTGAACTCCAAAGGGAGTTCTGGCCATCGCATTTAAAAGGAACACACAACTTTTAAATGCCTTCCCTCCATCGGAAATAATGAAGGATAGGGACACCTCATTTGGGGGCTCATAGAACTTGACTCCCTGGTCCAATCTTTTTGAAACTTGGCGAGTATTTTGGAGAGAGGCACTGGATGCTATGCTGAAAATTTGGTGCCTCTATCTTAAAAACCAGACACCCCCCCCCCCAGGTACTTGCAGATCAATTCTCCAGTATACCCTATAGGAATCGCTCTCCATAGGGAATAATAGAGTGCCCAGCAGACATTTCCCTCCCACCCCCCACTTTCTGATGACACTGAAGCGGGGGGAGGGCCTCCAAACCGGGGGATCCCCTGCCCCTACCTGGGGATTGGCAACCCTATCCCTATATCCCACAGCCCAAATTCCACCAGCTAACTATACACTGCCTGAAGAAGAATCTGTTTTACCCTGTGCTTTGTGAGTTCAAGTAATACGGGATTCTGAGAAAAGTTCTCTCTAGCTACTTCCTCCATGCCACAAATAATTTATAAAGCTCTGCTGTGCCTCTCCCTTTTGTTAACTTGATGGTTTAGCCTCTCCTTCTAGGAATATGCTCCAACTCGTTTTCTAAATCTCAAGGTTTGCCGTAGTGCAGGGGTGGCCAACGGTAGCTCTCCAGGTGTTTTTTGCCTACAACTCCCATCAGCCCCAGCCAGCATGGCTGACGGCTGGGACTGATGGGAGTTGTAGGCAAAAAAAACATCTGGAGAGCTACCGTTGGCCACCCCTGCAATAGTGCATCTTGAAGGCTGCCTTGATAATGAGGAGCCTCCCCCCCCCCCCCATATTTATCCCATGGTTTTCCAAACTTCCAGAAGTTTGGCCACACTGTCCCCACACACACACAAATTAAAATGTAAGCCATGGTTCAAAACTAGGAAGTCCAAGGAGCCCAGCCCCTAGTAGTGGTTCTTTGTAAGTCTCACTTAGAATCGTAGAATCATAGTTGGAAGGGACCTCGACGGTCATCTAGTCCAATCCTCTCCCCCTGCACAATGCAGGAAACTCACAAACACCTCCCCCCCAAATTCACAGGATCTTCATTGCTGTCCGATGGCCATCTAGCCTCTGATGAAAAACCTCCAAGGAAGGAGAGCCCACCACCTCCTGAGGAGGCCTGTTCCACTGAGGAACCGCTCTAACGGTCAGGAAGTTCTTCCTAATGTTGAGCCAGAAATTCTTCTGATTTAATAACCACTTAACCACTTAACCACTACACCAAACTGGCTCTGCAGAGTTGCCGTGACCCACAGGGTTTTCAAGGCAAGAGATATTCAGAGGTGGTTTGCTGTTACCTCCCGTGGCATAGCAACCCTGAACTTCCTTGGTTAGTCTCCCATCCGAATGCTAACCCTGCTTAGCTTCTGAGAGCTGATGAGATCAAGCTAACCTGGGCCATCCATGGTCAGGGGAACACCTACGTTACTGCAGCACAAATTAATGATGTATTTTTCAGTTGGAAATGACTGGTGCTTGCTTTACCTTTTTAACAAGAAAACCCCTTTAAACTTGGGACTTTGTACACATTGCTCCAAATTTGTCAATGTGCAATAGCCTGGTCTTGTGACTTCCAGTTTTAAGCGTCACTCATTGGAAATGTCTTTGGCAAATTGGAGGACTGCATTGTTTAGCAGCATGCAACATCAGTAAGCCACTGTCTGTTCAAAGAACCAAACAGAGGTGGACTGACAGCAAGAAGAAGAAGAAGAAGAAGAATTGCACATTTATACCCCGCCCTTCTCTCTGAATCACAGACTCAGAGCAGCTTACAATCTCCCATATCTTCTCCTCCCACAACAGACACCCTGTGATTTGGGTGGGGCTGAGAGAGCTCTCCAAGAAGCTGCCCTTTCAAGGACAACTCTATGAGAGCTATGGCTGACCCAAGGCCATTCCAGCAGCTGCAAGTGGAGGAGTGGGGAATCAAACCCGGTTCTCCCAGATAAGAGTCCAGGCACTTAACCACTGCACCAAACTGGCATGGAAATTCTATTTAGTTCAGGGATGTCAAACTCCTTTGTTATGAGGGCCAGATCTGACATAAATGAGACCTTGTTGGGCCGGGCCATGTTGGGCCAGGCTGTATGTGTTCCTATTTAAGATCAGGTAGCAGAGAAACTTCATAAAGGACACAGACAAACACAATTAAAGATTTTTTTTAAAAAAATGCTTAAAACATTAGCACTCATTGGTCTTAAAGGTGCCAGTTTGGTGTAGTGGTTAAGTGTGCGGACTCTTATCTGGGAGAACCGGGTTTGATTCCCCACTCCTCCATTTGCACCTGCTAGCATGGCCTTGGGTCAGCCAGAGCTCTGGCAGAGGTTGTCCTTGAAAGGGCAGCTGCTGGGAGAGCCCTCTCCAGCCCCACCCACCTCGCAGGGTGTCTGTTGTGGGGGAGGAAGGGAAAGGACATTGTGAGCCGCTCTGAGACTCTTCGGAGTGGAGGGCGAGATATAAATCCAATATCTTCTTCTTCTTCCTTTGTATTTCTCCCATGGGATCCAGAGGACTGGGTAAAAGAAGCTCTGACTCGTTCCTGCCTTCCTGGAGGGAGAGGAGCCTCAGCCAACAGAAGGAAGAAAGGCTTGGCTCAATAGCTCTGCTATGTGATTGTGACAGTCTGGCAAAGCAAGCTCTTCCTTCCTCCCCAAGGGAGAAGCCTCAGCTAATAGAGAAAACAGAGGTTTTGCTCTGTAGCTCCTGTGAGATTGAGCAAGCCTGACAAAGCAAGCCATTACACAGAAGGAAGCAAGAGAGACGGAGAAGGAAGCAGATGGCAACTAGTTGCTCGGAGGCCTGATAGGAGCACTCCAGGGGCCAGATTTGGCCCCTGGGCCAGATGTCTGACACCCCTGATTTGGCTAGTAGGACTGAGGGCATGGTCTAAGGGCAGCCGTCTTGCAGAATCTGGCTATGGACAGCGAAGGCACCAGATATTTTTCTGTTGGGATTACAAATGGAAAAATTTCAAAAGCAAGATAGAACAATAATTTGGTATATGCTTTCAGCTGCACGGACATTATATGCGCAAATGTGGAAACAAGACGAAATACCAGAAGTATGGGAATGGACTCTGAAAGTTATGCATTGGAGTGATATGGACAAACTTACAAGAATCTTAAAAGAACAAAATCTAGAGAAGTTTAAAAATGAGTGGGGAAAGTTTAAAAAATACATTGAAAAACAATGGAACATTAAAGGACATTTGCTGATCTTTGACAATGGTTAATCTTTAAAGAAACGATATATGGATTGCAGTTTAAAAAATATGATTATTAGATTATAACTTTTTCTCTTTCCCAATGATTAAGAAGAAATACCATGAAGATGGAAATATAATTATAACTGAGTTTTTCGGAGAAAGATTTTTTAATAGATAGAGTTTATTACCTTATAACAAATTAGATTAAATAGTAATACGGGGACGTTTGCTGGGGATCACAAAAGGGGTGGGGTGGAGAAAATGTCATATATGCGTACTAACATTTAATGACAAATGATGACACGTTATTACGATATATTACAATGAATTGTTTTAAACAGAAAAAGAATCTGGCTATGGACGGTGTGCTTCCAAACTGGAGGTCACCTGGCAAATGGTAGAAAGGTGGGGTGAAAAAAATGCCATTAAATCAATAAATACGGCTTTCAACGGATGAAGCCAGAAGCCCTGGGGGAACATGCGGTAGCAATTGTAAGCCATGAAGAAACAGGTGGCACTGACTGATACTGAAGCAAACCACAGATTTACTTGGCTCCATGGAATGGCAGCAGCCATCTAAAGGCTCAAGCTAGGAAAGAGCTTTCCCAGTGCCTCCTTCCTGAGAGCCTTGCAGCTGGAGATGCTGGGGACAGAACCAGGGACCGTGCAAACAGAAAAGGAGCCCTGCTGGATCAGACTGGTGGTCCACATGAAGAGGCTGAAACCTGCCCTAGCAACGATCTCTGCGAACCGGCTGCCTCTTTAAAGCTACCCTAAGTTAGGGTGCATAGGATGGCCAATCCCCAGGTAGGAGTAGGAAAAAAACCACAAGGCTCGGTGTAGAACCGGCTTCAAAAACACCTTTAAGCAAATGTTTGTATGCCATCAATAAAGTCTAGTTAAACACTCTTGTAATCCAACTTCAATTTATTTTTCACAGCAATAAGCTTTAGAAAAGTGCGGATTGAACAATGCCTGTATGCAATTCATCCACAAAAACACCGTTCTTCCTCTTCAGCTGGGTGTGTGTTTATTTCTGCAACAGATTAATCAATAGTGCGGCAGGATTAATCAATTTAATTTTCCCGTTTCACTCCCACAGCAAAGGCTTATTTCATTCACAACATACCCTTCACCATTTTACAAATGGTCAATTGCAAAGAGGTTTGAGAGGGAAGCAAGGGGAAAAGGTGACGGGTATGTTCTGAATGAAATAAACTTTTGCTGTCGGAGTGAAACAGGAAAAATTAAATCGATTAATCCTGTCGCGCTATTGATTAATCTGCTTCAGAAATAAACACACACCCAGCTGAAGAGGAACTTTTTTTGTGGATGAATTGCATATAGGCATTGTTCAATCCGCACTTTTCTAAAGCTTCTTGCTGTGAAAAATAAATTGAAGTTGGATTACAAGAGTGTTTAACTAGACTTTATTGACGGCATACAAACATTTGCTTAAAGGTGTTCTTAAAGCCGGTTCTACATGGAGCCTTGTGGTTTTTTCTACTCCCATTTTCTGTGTGACTTTTTTGGTTGCTTAATTCCCAGGTGGGGGCAGGGGATCCCCCAGTTTGGAGGCCCTTCCCCCGCTTCAGAAAGGGAAGGGGAGAGCAGGGAAATGTCTGCTGGGCACTCAATTTATTCCTTATGGAGACCGATTTCCATAGGGTATATTGGTGAATTGATCTGTGGGTATCTGGGGCTCTGAGGGGCTGTTTTTTGAGATAGAGGCACCAGATTTTCAGCATAGCATTCAGTGCCTCTCCCCAAAATATCTTCCAAGTTTCCAAATGATTGGACCAGGGGGTCCAATTCTATGACCCCCCAAAAGAAGGTGCCCCTATCCTTCATTATTTCCAGTGGAGGGAAGGCATTTAAAAGGTGAGCGGTCCCTTTAAATGTGATGCGCAGAACTCCCTTTAGAGTTCCATTATGCTTGTCACAACCTTGCTTCTGGCTCCACTTCCAAAGTCTCCTGGCTCCAGAGTCCCCAGATATTTCTTGAATTGGACTTGGTAACCCTAGGGTGGAATCACTTGATCACTCTTCAGCAAGTTCCACAAATTCATTTGTGTATGAAGTGTGAACTCTGTTACATGGTTTCTGGTGGAAACCCAGGCAAGATTTAATTTCCATAATGTTTACTGCAGCTAAATATACCATTGCTGTTCATAGAATCAATCACAGAATCATAGAATAATAGTTGGAAGGGACCTCCAGGGTCATCTAGTCCAACCCCCTGCACAATGCAGGAAACTCACAAATACCTCCCCCTAAATTCACAGGATCCGCATTGCTGTCAGATGGCCATCCAGCCTCCGTTTAAAAAACCTCCAAGGAAGAAGAGCCCACCGCCTCCCAAGGAAGCCTGTTCCACCGAGGAACTGCTCTAATGGTCAGGAAGTTCTTCCTAATGTTGAGCCAGAAACTCTTTTGATTTAATTTCAACCCGTTGGTTCTGGGATCACAGAAAACAATTCTGCACTATCCTCTATATGACAGCTCTCAAAGGATTTGAAGGTGGTGATCCTATCGCCTCTCAGCCACCTCCTCTCCAGGCTAAACATGCCCAGCTTCTTTCTTCATATGACTTTTCTTCACAGGACTTGGTCTCCAGAGCCCTCACCATCTTCACCGCCCTCCTCTGGAAGGTCATCCTCCAAACGCAGTTATTAAAAAGTGTGTTTGAAGTAGAAGACTTTGCAATAATTATGGAAAGGCTGACTCTGCCACGGAGACCATGATTGAAGCACACACAACAACAAAAAAGCAAAAAAACAACCCCCCCCAAAAAAACAACCTCCAAAACAAAACAAAAACTTACCCCAAAAGCAACAGATGACCCACAACCTTCCCATCTTGTGGGAATAGCCTGACCTTAAAGCACGCCACGAAATCAAACGTTTTCCTGCAATTCAGCTTTGTTGACTGTGCCGGGTACAGTTTCTCTTCCTCTCTGCCTTCTGTGTTTTGATACTTGCGAGGAGATGACACCTGAAGTGCCAGGATCGAGCCCTGTCCGGTTACCATATCTTGCCAGGTTGGTCCGGCCCTTTGTTCAGGCTTAGGTGAAAGGGACCACGCCTCCCCCGTGCATCATCACACAGGTGTTTTAGAATCACAATAATACGATTCCCCTTCCTTGATAAGAGAAAAGGTAAAAAGCTTTTCTGTCTTGAAAAGGTCAGCATACCTTATTGTGAACAGAGAGAAGAACGGAACTGAACCAACGCCCACTGACAGCGAGCTCTCTTCTCTCACACATTCATCCTCTAAATATTTACGTTTTTAAGGTCCCCGATTTGATTGCAGTTTCAGACAGCCCACTGGAGAGTTTTGAAATTTCTCAAGTGTTTCTCCCTAACTTTGGGTTCTTTCTTCTTCTTCTTCTTCTTCTTCTTCTTCTTCTTCTGCTTCTGCTTCTGCTTCTTCTTCTGCTTCTCCTCTGATTTTCTGACTTAGGCAGATCTACCACAGCGTTGGAGAAGACTCTTGAGAGGCCCTTGGACTGCAAGAAGATCAAATCAGTCAGTCCTGAGGGAAACTGACCCTGACTGTTCCCCGGAAGGTCAGATGCTAAAGATGAAGCTCAGATGCTTTGGCCACCAAATGAGAAGGGAGCACTCACTGGAGAAGACCCTGATGCTGGGAAAGGCAGAAGGCAAAGGTAGAAGGGGACGCCAAAAGTTGAGATGGCTGGACAGCGTTACTGATGTAACTAACATGAATTTGAGTGGACTTTTCTTGTCCTTTTTAAAAAAAAAATCTTGTAGGAAATTGGATGCTGGACTAGAACACACCTTCTGTCCTGTTCTGGATAGCATTCAGGGTTATTCTTTATGGTATTTATTTTACTTCACTTTGGTGCTTTTGGTATTTTATCTCATTTAGTTCTGAATTTTTGTTGTTGTTGTTCAGTCGCACAGTCGAGTCTGACTCTTTGCGACCCCATGGACAAAGTCACGCCAGGCCCTTCTGTCTTCCACAATCCTCCGAAGTCTGCTCAAATTTGTGTTTGTTACATTAATAATGCTGTCCAGCCATCTCATCTTTTGCCATCCCCTTCTTCTTTTGCCTTCTGCCTTTCCCAGCATCAGGATCTTCTCCAGGGAGTGCTCCCTTCCCATTGGGTGGCCAAAGTATTTCAGCTTCAGCATCTTCCAGTGAACAGTCCGGGTTGATTTCCCTTAGGACTGACTGATTGGATCTTCTTGCCTTCCAAGGGACTCTCAAGAGTCTTCTCCAGCACCACAGCTCAAAAGCATCTATTCTTCTGCGCTCGGCCTTCCTTATGGTCCAGCTCTCACAGCCATACATTACTACTGGGAATACCATCGCTTTGAGTATACGGATTCCAATTCTGTATACCAATCTGTTCTGGATACCAATTCCAAAAAGGGATACTTTAGAACAGGGGTCCCCAACCCCTGGGTTGTGGACCGGTCCTGGTCTGTGGCCTTTTAGCAACCGGGCCGTGAGTTGTATAATTATTTCATTATATATTACAATGTAATAATAGAAATAAAGTGCACAATTGTATCATCCCAAAACCATCCCCTCCCACTAGTCCATGGGAAACTGTCTTCCACAAAATCAGTCCCTGGGGCCAAAAAGGTTGGAGACCACTGCTTTAGAATTGGAAGAGTTGGAGGAAATAAAAGACTCAAAGATCAGGGGTTATGAGCAGCTTCTCTAGACGGGGGAGAATGAAGAGTTTGGAATCTTGTAAGCAAACAGTGACTAAGACATGATAAAGGTTTGTAAAATTACACAATGAGCGGAGAGAGAGGGAGAGAACTTTCCCTCCCTCTCTCAAAATTTTGGAATGTGGGGACACCCATTGAAGCTGCTGAGCAGGTGATTCAAGACAGACAAGGGAAATCCTTCGTACACTCCATAACTAGTAGAACTCATAGCCCCAGAGTAGGGAGACCAGATGCAAACTTAGATGAGTGGGAGGGATGGTGGCACAGTTGTAGAGCATTTGCTTGGTAAGCAGAAGGTCCCAGGTTCAGTCCCCAACATCTCCAATTAAAAAGGGTCCAGGCAAATAGGTGTGAAAAACCTCAGCTTGAGACCCTGGAGAGCCGCTGCCAGTCTGAGTAGACAATACTGACTTTGATGGACTGAGGGTCTGATTCAGTATAAGGCAGCTTCATATGTTCATATGTTGTAGGGGAGGGATGATGGCTCAGTGATAGAGCATCTGCTTGGTAAGCAGAAGGTCCCAGGTTCAATCCTCGGCATCTCCGATTAAAAAGAGTCCAGGCAAGTAGGCATGAAAAACCTCAGCTTGAGACCCTGTAGAGCCACTGCCAGTCTGAGTAGACAATACTGACTTTGATTGGCTGAGGGCATGATTCAGTATAAGGCAGCTTCATGTGTTACATATATGTATATGACTTCTTGAAGGAGGAGTTATAACAGAGGCCATGGAGAGCGAAACGGAGCTCCCAGCGGTTGATCTTGGAGAACCACAGTTGGGTGCAAACGAAGAAGAGAGGACCATTCCTCATGTTCTTGTTGTCGTTTAAACATATCTTAAAGCAACTGTATAGGGCTCTAAATCAGATCAGTGTAACAGAGTCCCTCCCTACACAGCTCCTTTAAAGTAAATATCGTCAAGAGATTTGGCCTTCGAGTTCTCATAGAGTCCGGTCCACGGTTTCACAAAGACATTCCACCGGCCACCTTTAGAAACCAGATGCTGCAGCGGATGGACATTTGCTCTGATCCAGGTGTGAACTTCTTGGTGTGTTTTTTTTTAACTAATATGCAACAGTAAAGTGGGTATAGGATTGCCAGTCTCCAGATGGGGCCTGGGGTACTCTAGAAATTACAATGCCTCTCCAGACTACAGAGATCCATTCCGAAGAAGAAGAAGAAGACGATATTGGATTTATATCTCGCCCTCCACTCCGAAGAGTCTCAGAGCGGCTCACAATCTCCTTTCCCTTCCTCCCCCACAACAGACACCCTGTGAGGTGGGTGGGGCTGGAGAGGGCTCTCACAGCAGCTGCCCTTTCAAGGACAACCTCTGCCAGAGCTACGGCTGACCCAAGACCATTCCAGCAGGTGCAAGTGAAGGAGTGGGGAATCAAACCCTGTTCTCCCAGATAAGAGAGCTTTGGCTGACCCAAGGCCATTCCAGCAGGTGCAAGTGGAGGAGTGGGGAATCAAGCCCGGTTCTCCCAGATAAGAGAGCTCTGGCTGACCCAAGGCCATTCCAGAAGGTGCAAGTGGAGGAGTGGGGAATCAAGCCCGGTTCTCCCAGATAAGAGAGCTCTGGCTGACCCAAGGCCATTCCAGCAGGTGCAAGTGGAGGAGTGGGGAATCAAACCTGGTTCTCCCAGATAAGAGAGCTCTGGCTGACCTAAGGCCATTCCAGCAGGTGCAAGTGGAGGAGTGGGGAATCAAGCCCGGTTCTCCCAGATAAGAGTCCGCTCACTTAACCACTACACCAAACTGGCTCTCCAGTTTGAAGAAAATGGCTGCTTTGAAGGATGGACTTTACGGCATTTAGGGTTGCCGATCCCCAGGCGGAGGCAGGGGATTCCCTGTTTTGGAGCCCCCCGCCCCACTTCAGGGTCATCAGAAAGCAGTGGGGGGGGGGAGGGAAATGTCTGTCAGAAACTCTGTTATTCCCTATGGAGAATTATTTCCATAGGGTATAATGGAGACTTGATCCATGGGTATGTGGGGCTCTAGGGGACTTGCTTTTAGAGGTAGAGGCACCAAATGCTCAGCATAGCATCTGGCGACTCTCCTCAAAATACTCCCCAAGTTTCAAAAGGATTGGACCAGGGGGTCCAATTCTATAAGCCTCCAAAGAAGATGCCCCTATCCTTCATTATTCCAAATGGGGGGAAGGCATTGAAAAGGTGTGCTGTCCCTTTAAATGTGATGACCAGAACTCTCTTTGGAGTTCAATCGTGCTTGCCACACCCTTGCTCCTGGCTCCACCCCCAAGTCCCCAGGTATTTCTTGAGTTGGACTTGGCAACCCTAACAGCATTATAGCCCACTGAGGTCCCCTCCAATCCCCAAACCTGGTCTTCCCCAGGCGCTACGTGCAAATCTCCAGGAATTTCCCAACCCAGAGTTAGCAACGGTAAGTGGGTGGCATGTGTCAGTCACAAAAGCTGCAAAACCAGACCATGAACAGACAAGGAAGCAGCTTGTGTTTATTTGTGGTTTGGAATAAAAATGCAAAGTCCTCAGCGGGGTAATTCAAAAAACGGTTGTGTAAATTAGCCAACAGGGAGGGGGGGACCAGTATTCCCACTAAGCTGAGTTAGCGTGAGCTAGTTCACAGATTTTTAGCCTCCAGATCACACATTTTTGTCTTAGCTCAGGAAGAACGATCAACACTAATTGATGCAGTAGCTCACAACTTTAATGCCAGTAGCTCACAAAGTAGAATTTTTGCTCACAAGACTCTGCAGCTTAGAGGGAACATTGGAGGGGGAGGGTCCCTGAAAAATGAACACTGATGAGGGCTAAGCCTGCTCTAGAAGGCATGGATTACTGAGAGCTGAAAGTCAGTTAAAGGAAAAAGGAGAGGAAGAAATTGTAGAATCCTAGAGGAGGAGATAAGAAACGAGTAGGGATTTCTAGACTGCTCCTGACTCCCACAATTCTTCGTGGGAACCCAGGCTTTCATTAGCAAAAACAAGCAAAGCTTATGTTCTGTATACAGCAGGACACAATGTACTGACATAGTTTGCCAAGTTACTGACCATTCACAGAGGCAAAGTTTGTAGTGGGGGAAGTCTCCAAACGGCAACACTACCAACTATCAACTATAAAGGGAACTGAAAAAGGAAGGGAATTGAAAACAAATCAGCCAGTATCATAATGCCCCTGTATAAATCAATGGTGCGACCTCATTTGGAGTACTGGGTACAATTCTGGTCACTGCACCGCAAAAAAAGATATTATAGCATTGGAAAAAAGTGCAGAAAAGGGCAACTAGAATGATTAAAGGTTTGGAATACTTTCCCTATGAAGAAAGGTTAAAACGCTTGGGGCTCTTTAGCTTGGAGAAACGTCGACTGCGGGGTGACATGATAGAGGTTTACAAGATTATGCATGGGATGGAGAAAGTAGAGAAAGAAGTACTTTTCTCCCTTTCTCACAATACAAGAACTCGTGGGCATTCAATTAAATTGCTGATCAGTCGGGTTAGAATTGATAAAAGGAGGTACTTCTTCACCCCAAAGGTGACTAACATGTGGAATTCACTGCCACAGGAGCTGGTGGTGTCTACAAGCATAGACAGCTTCAAGAGGGGACTGGATAAGTATATGGAGCAGAGGTCCATCAGAGGCTATTAGCCACAGCTTATTGTTGGAACTCTCTGCCTGGGGCAGTGATGCTCTGCATTCTTGTGCTTGGGGGGGGGCACAGCGGAAGGGCTTCTAGCCCCACTGGTGGACCTCTTGATGGCACTTGGTTTTTTGGCCACTGTGTGACACAGAGTGTTGGACTGGATGGCCTATTGGTTTGATCTAACATAGCTTCTCTTATGTTCTTATGTATTCTTTAGTGGTGATGAAAAATGCCATCAAGGCTGCGGTCACACTACAGTCTTGGCGCGATCTGGCCATACCTCTAATTACACTGGTTTTATTTTGTAACAGAAAGGGGGTTTTTTTTAAGCCTCTTTTTAAAATTCAACTTTTAATTACAAGAGCAGTCAAATATTCACAAAATCTTAACCCTTTAAATCCCCCCTCCCCCCAGACAAGAACCTATAACAACACATCTATACCATTATCCTAGGATCAGATTCAGACAGGCAAAGTTCAAGAAGTAGAGACAATAGGATCAACTTAAAAAAAAAAAAAAGGTAAAGGTAGTCCCCTGTGCAAGCACCAGTCGTTTCCGAGATCAACATAAAAAGCTGCAAAATAAACTTCCTACATAGAGGCTCTGTTCACACAGTGTGTTGAGTCCGTGTTAAACTGAGCCGGTTTTGTTCCGAATATCTTTGTTCCGGATATTATCGATCAGACTGGCATACTGCAATTCGAATCACTCCGCAGTGAAACTGTCTTCTACCGTCCACACGACAGCACCATGCAGTTCTTTTTTCCTCCACTATTATGCATATGCATGCATTATGCGCATGAGTGCACTATGTGCATGTGAGCATTATGCGCATAGGTTAAAACATTATGTGGTTATGTGCATATCACTAAGAAATTTTTTTTTAATGGCTACCGTAAACCGGATGTCTGAGGCTCCTTTTGCTCTGGGACAGCCTTCAGACATCCGGAAGTTGGTTAATATTGCAGCAGAACTATCCAGATGGAGAAAACTACAAGATGAAACCAGAGAACTCAAAATACACCGCAAAGGAGCAGGTAACAAAATAATCCGGTTCTGAGAAGGATACGGGGAGGGGCTACCACAAGTTAATACCAGGAGGCAGATGTTGCTGTCTGAGCAGCCACTTTAAATCCAGAAGGAAACAGCAGCAACATCTGATTATACTGTGCGTCTGAACAGGGCCAGAGCATACATTCTGACACGTTCAAAAGAGGCTCAGCTTATAGAATGCATGGAATGCACAGAGTGAACTAACTTCCCCAAAAAGGAGGGGAAAGGGGGAAAACAAACAAACATACAAACAAAAATATACACAATAAAGACAAAACGCAATAGTAAAGGAGTGTCACTGCTTTTATGATATGATAAAATTTGTTTTTTAGCAAAATGTCAAGGTCAGAGAGGTATGTAACAATCAGAAACCATAGCTTCACAAAGGCTTCTTGGGATTTGGGGGTGTAATGGGAAATTTTGATCAGACATCTCCATACCAAACCTTTAATGGCATAATAGATTCAGATAAAAATACACAGAATATAAAAATGTAAACATTGGAGATAAAATCAAAATAAAACCGAGCTTACAGATGCATTCAAACATGGTCAGAATTAAATTTAAGGATGTCAGCCAGAAATTTTGCCACAGCCTCACTAACCACCCCCTCAGTATCACTCAATAAATAATAACAGGGTGGCAGAATAGACAAATCTGGAGAAAAAGAAAGCTTGCCAAATAAATCTTTACGGAGGTTATGGTATAAAGAACAATCAAGCAATATATGCTGGATTGAGTCAGGGGTATTTGCTCCACAGGAGCAAAGTCTGTCGGCTAAAGGGATCAGACATCTCAACCCTAAAACAGCTTCACTGTGAGCTCACCCTGTGGTCAATTGTTCAGATTAAGAACATAAGAGAAGCCATGTTGGATCAGGCCAATGGCCCATCCAGTCCAACACTCTGTGTCACATAAGAACAGAAGAGGAGCCCTGTTGGATCAGGCCAATGGCCCATCCAGTCCAACACTCTGTGTCACATAAGAACAGAAGAGGAGCCCTGTTGGATCAGGCCAATGGCCCATCCAGTCCAACACTCTGTGTCACATAAGAACAGAAGAGGAGCCCTGTTGGATCAGGCCAATGGCCCCTCCAGTCCAACACTCTGTGTCACATAAGAACATAAGAGAAGCCATGTTGGATCAGGCCAGTGGCCCACCCAGTCCAACACTCTGTGTCACATAAGAACATAAGAGAAGCCATGTTGGATCAGGCCAATGGCCCATCCAGTCCAACACTCTGTGTCACATAAGAACAGAAGAGGAGCCCTGTTGGATCAGGCCAATGGCCCCTCCAGTCCAACACTCTGTGTCACATAAGAACAGAAGAGGAGCCCTGTTGGATCAGGCCAATGGCCCCTCCAGTCCAACACTCTGTGTCACATAAGAACATAAGAGAAGCCCAGTTGGATCAGGCCAATGGCCCATCCAGTCCAACACTCTGTGTCACACAGTGGCCAAAAAAATTATATGTATGTATATATATATATATATATATATATAGCCACTGATGGACCTCTGCTCAATATTTTTATCTAACCCTCTCTTGAAGCTGCCTATGCTTGTAGCCGCCACCGCCTCCTGTGGCAGTGAATTCCATATGTTAATCACCCTTTGGGTGAAGAAGGACTTCCTTTTATCTGTTCTAACCCGACTGCTCAGCAACTTCATTGAATGCCCATGAGTTCTTGTATTGTGAGATAGGGAGAAAAGTACTTCTTTCTCTACCTTCTCCATCCCATGCATAATCTTGTAAACCTCTATCATGTCACCCCGCAGTCGATGTTTCTCCAAGCTAAAGAGCCCCAAGCGTTTTAACTTTTCTTCATAGGAAAAGTGTTTCAAACCTTTAATCGTTCTAGTAGCCTTTTTCTGCACCTTTTCCAATTCTATGATATCCATTTTGAGGTGCGGTGACCAGAATTGCACACAGTATTCCAAATGAGACCGCATCATCGATTTGTACAGGGGCATTATGATACTGGCTGATTTGTTTTCAGTTCCCTTCCTAATAATTCCCAGCATGGCATTGGCCTTTTTTATTGCAATCGCACACTGTCTTGACGTTTTCAATGAGTTATCTACCACGACCCCAAGATCTCTCTCTTGGTCAGTCTCTGCCAGTTCACACCCCATCAACTTGTATTTGTACCTGGGATTCTTGGCCCCAATGTGCATTACTTTGCACTTGGCCACATTGAACCGCATCTGCCACTTTGACACCCATTCACCCAGCCTCAACAGATCCCTTTGGAGTGCCTCACAAGTTCCCACTTCCTGGAACGGGGGAATTTCTATGGTACCTATTGTACCATAGAGTTTCTCCTCTCAAATGGCTAGAGTGTATGGGGAAAACCATAGAGTGAAACGCCTAGAGCGGTCCTGCATGGGCACCACCATTTTGATGATGTCACTTCCGGGTGATGTCATCGCACCAGCTATGTAGGGGGAGGTTCCCTCCGCCGACCCAATCTGGCGGATTCCCCGCCTGAACCAGGGGCTTGGCAGCCCTACACACCATGCACAAAACAAAGGGAAAATAACAAAACATATAAAGCAGACAGGTGGAAATCTTCCTCATGCCACTGTGGCCACCTAGGAGAAAGTAATTTTAAAAGTATGATGGAGTAAGGTTTTATTATGACAATTCTAATTCAAGAAACATTTGAAAGTAGATGCTGAGCGGATACCGGTGATGTCAGAGGTGCATGGCATATGCAAATAAGTTGTGCTAATGCGCTCCAGCACCTCTTTCTTTATGGAGCTCAAGCACCTTTCTTTATGGAGCTCTGGCACCTCTTTCTTTATGGAGCTCCAGCACCTTTCTTTATGGAGCTCTGGCACCTCTTTCTTTATGGAGCTCCAGCACCTCTTTCTTTATGGAGCTCCAGCACCTTTCTTTATGGAGCTCCAGCACCTCTTTCTTTATGGAGCTCCAGCACTTCTTTCTTTATGGAGCTCCGGCACCTCTTTCTTTATGGAGCTCCAGCACCTTTCTTTATGGAGCTCCAGCACCTCTTTCTTTATGGAGCTCCAGCACTTCTTTCTTTATGGAGCTCCGGCACCTCTTTCTTTATGGAGCTCTGGCACCTCTTTCTTTATGGAGCTCCAGCACCTTTCTTTATGGAGCTCTGGCACCTCTTTCTTTATGGAGCTCCAGCACCTTTCTTTATGGAGCTCTGGCACCTCTTTCTTTATGGAGCTCCGGCACCTCTTTCTTTATGGAGCTCCGGCACCTCTTTCTTTATGGAGCTCCAGCAGCTTTCTTTATGGAGCTCTGGCACCTCTTTCTTGTATACTAAATGGGGTTTTTTTTTGTGCAGTTGTACATATGGAATTTCTTTGCAAGAAATAGATGATTAAAATGCAAACAAAATAAAAATAAAAACGATGCATATCGTTTCCTTTTAATCTTCGTAACCTTGTATGTTTATTAAGGTACCGATTGTTTAATCAGCATTTATTGATTCGTAGAGAACTCTGCTTACAATAGTTGTCTCCCTTCTTCCGTTCCACTCAGCAGATTCAAAGCCTTCCTCCAGCCTCTTCCGTCAGAAGACGTCTCCTTGGGATCGCTTTGAACTTTGCTAAGTGGACTGGTTGGAGACAAGCCAGAAATGCACAGGTACACAGCCACAGCATCGTAGTCCAAAACAAACACAGACTGGCCTGGTCTCCCCTCTCACGTTAAATGGAGCGTGTCCAGATTTCCTCTCCAGCCCTATTGTTCTGCTCAGCCTGTCACAAGGATTGCACTCTGGCAGAAGACTTAACTCTCCATTTTGCACCAGGCAGCTGGTCCTTCCAGCTCTTTCTTGCAGGCCCCTTCAGCAGTCTTGCTTCTTCTCTCTGCAGCTCCCACAGACAGCAGGTCTGTGTTGTAGGGATGCTATTGATGGGCTGGGAGAGGGTGGTGTTTGGGGAACCTCAGCGGGGTACAATGCCATAGAGCAGCGGTGTCATATAGGGTTGCCAGGTCCAATATCTGGGGACTTTGTGGGTGGAGCCAGGAGACTTTGGGGTGGAGCCAGGGGCAAAGGTGTGACAAGCATCATTGAACTCCAAAGGGAGTTCTGGCCATCACATTGAAAGGAACCGCACACCTTTTAAATGCCTTCCTTCCATTGGAAATGATGACGGATAGGGGCACCTTCTTTTGGGGCTTGTAGAATTGGACTCCCTGGTCCAATCTTTTTTAAACTTGGAGGGTATTTTGGAGAGAGGCACTGGATGCTATACTCAAAAACAGCACCCCCCCCAGTGCCCCAGATATCCGCAGATCAATTCTCCATTATACCCAATGGAAATTGATCTCCATAGGGAATAATGGAATTCCCAGCAGACATTTCCCTCCCCCCACTTTCTGATGACCCTGAAGCAGAGGGAGGGTCTCCAAACCAGGGGATCCCCTGTCCCCACCTGGAGATTGGCAACTAGGTGTCAAACATATTGCCCGAGGGCCAGATCAGGCCCCCAAAGGGCTCTTATTAGCCTGTGATCAACTCATTGTCATCTGCTTCTTTCTCTTGTTTCCTCCTGCTTTGCCAGGCTTGCTCAATCGCACAAGAGCTACAGAGCAAAGCCTCTGTTTTCTCCATTGGCTGACCAGCACATGAAGCAACTTATGTACAAAAGCTCACAATGCCCAGCTATTTCATGTTTTCCCCTGGGTCTTAGGCTCAAAGCACTGACTATGAGATTTCTGTCACGAATGCCAATAAATCAAAAGTAGGTTTGCAACTTACACAAACACACCTGAACAGCATACTCAAGATTGCTACAGCACAGACACTGTCCCCAGATTTTGAAGCAATAGCTCAGAGTATCAATGATCAGAGGCTGTTAAATAAACAAAATATTGCAAGAGTGATAATCTTTTAAGCATCTTTTAAGTTTTTTAAAGATCTTGAATTGTGTTTGCATCCTTTATAAAGTTTATATCTCCGCTACCTGGCGTGACATTTTATGACATACATCGTCCGGCCCAACAAGGTCTCATTTATGTTAGATCCAGCCCTCAGAACAAATGCGTTTGAACATAAGAACATAAGAACATAAGAGAAGCCATGTTAGATCAGGCCAATGGCCCATCCAGTCCAACATTCTGTGTCACACAGCGGCCAAATATATATATATATATATATACTCACACACACACACACTGTGACTAATAGCCACTGATGGACCTCTGCTCCATATTTTATCTAACCCCTTCTTGAAGGTGGCTATGCTTGTGGACGCCACCACCTCCTGTGGCAGTGAATTCCACATGTTAATCACCCTTTGGGTGAAGAAGTACTTCCTTTTATCCGTTTTAACCTGTCTGCTCAGCAATTTCATCGAATGCCCACGAGTTCTTGTATTGTGAGAAAGGGAGAAAAGTACTTCTTTCTTTTGGCACCCTTGTCATAGAGTCTCCCCTCCAAAGCAGCCATTTTCTCCAGGGAAACTGGTCGCTATGATCAATTGTAGTACTGGGAGATCTCCAGGCCACACCTGGAGGCTGGCAACCCTGTACTGTTCCAGCAGGAGAAAAGCTAATTAAAATTGCCATTGGTGCGACAGCATTATGTCACTTCTGAGCAAATTCGGCGTGTGGGGTTCTGTCGCCTGAGGCAGAACCCCAATGTGCGCCCCACCCCCCCACCCCAGTACTCCTCCGACCCCTTAAAGCCAAGAAAAACACTGGTCAGCTTCCCACCGCAGCGCTGGGCACTGCAGAGGGAAAGTGAGTCTGAGACTCGGAGAGGGTGTGAGCAGGGAGGGGGGGCCCGCCCCCTGGCCCTGCTGGGAGCTGGCGCCCTAGCCATCTGCCTAGTTTGCCTACTCCCACACTCCAGGCCTGCTTCTGAGGAGACCTGGAAGTGATGTCACTCTGCTCTAGGAATCACTAGAAACTCTATGGCACCTCCCCCATATCCCTGCCCACCCAGACGCCTTCCAGCTGGGTCTGCCTACAGTTACAAGGATCTTGACCGGTACTAAACATATGAACATATGAAGCTGCCTTATACTGAATCAGACCCACGGTCCATCAAAGTCAGTATTGTCTTCTCAGACTGGCAGTGGCTCTCCAGGGTCTCAAGCGGAGGTTTTTCACACCTGTTTGCCTGGACCCTTTTTTGGAGATGCCAGGGATTGAACCTGGGACCTTCTGCTTCCCAAGCAGATGCTCTACCACTGAGCCACCGTCCCTCCCCTTAGAAGCATCCTTCACCTGTCCTGGGAAACTAATCCTTGAAAAAAGACTCCTATCTGCTGACTAGGAATTTTCTCTAGCCTCTGTGGTGATAGATACTCGGGGAGGCAGCCTAGAGTGTTGCTCAGAAGTGACATCACATCCTCACCCATCTCTGTCCTCCCCAAGCATTGCCCCCCCCCCAAATATCCTGGCATTTACCAAGAAAATATGTGCCCCAGAGAACAGTACCATCTGGCACGCAACTTCTGTTGACTGTCCCTGGCCCGAAAGACATCTGACTAGCCTCAACCACGACCAGGGACTTTTCAGGCTTGGCCCCAGCCTGGTGGAATCAGCTCCCCTCAGAGATCTGGGCCCTTACTGAATTGTTACCTTTTTGTAGGGCCTGTAAGAAGGGGCTATTGTCAGACATTGTAACTTGCCTTTAAAATGTGCCTTGCATAGATGAGTTCACTTGACCTAACTAATGCCATGTTGTTTGCTGCTACTAACCCTGGAAATAAAGATGTGCATTTCAAACAGAAAGGGACGGTTGTAAACCCCAAGAAAGGAATTTCCCACTTGGCGGATCCCAGCGCCTTGAAACGGCAGCTTCTGGGAGAGCTCTCTCAGCCTCAGCTGCCTCACAGGGTGTCTGTTCCGGGGGAGGAAGGGAAAGGAGATTGTAGGCCGCTCTGAGCCTCTGTCCTTGAAAGGGCAGCTTCTGGGAAAGCTCTCTCAGCCCCACCCGCCTCACAGGGTGTCTGTTGTGGGGGAGGCAGGGAGAGGAGATTGTAGGCCGCTCTGAGCCTCTGTCCTTGAAAGGGCAGCTTCTGGGAGAGCTCTCTCAGCCCCACCCACCTCACAGGGTGTCTGTTGTGGGGGAGGAAGGGAAAGGAGATTGTAGGCCGCTCTGAGCCTCTGTCCTTGAAGGGCAGCTTCTGGGAGAGCCCTCTCAGCCCCACCCACCTCACATGGTGTCTGTTGTGGGGGGAAGGGAAAGGAGATTGTGAGCCGCTCTCAGACTCTTCGGAGTGGAGGGCGGGATATAAATCCAATATCTTCATCTACCTCACAGGGTGTCTGTTGTGGGGGGGGGGGGGGAAGGGAAAGGAGATTGTGAGCCGCTCTCAGACTCTTCGGAGTGGAGGGCGGGATATAAATCCAATATCTTCATCTACCTCACAGGGTGTCTGTTGTGGGGGGGGGGGGGAAGGGAAAGGAGATTGTGAGCTGCTCTGAGACTCTTCGGAGTGGAGGGCGGGATATAAATCCAATATCTTCATCTACCTCACAGGGTGTCTGTTGTGGGGGAGGAAGGGGAAGGAGATTGTGAGCCGCTCTGAGACTCTTCGGAGTGGAGGGCGGGATATAAATCCAATATCTTCATCTACCTCACAGGGTGTCTGTTGTGGGGGAGGAAGGGAAAGGAGATTGTGAGCCGCTCTGAGACTCTTCGGAGTGGAGGGCAGGATATAAATCCAATATCTTCATCTACCTCACAGGGTGTCTGTTGTGGGGGAGGAAGGGAAAGGAGATTGTGAGCCGCTCTGAGACTCTTCGGAGTGGAGGGCGGGATAGAAATCCAATATCTTCATCTACCTCACAGGGTGTCTGTTGTGGGGGAGGAAGGGAAAGGAGATTGTGAGCCGCTCTGAGACTCTTCGGAGTGGAGGGCGGGATATAAATCCAATATCTTCTTCTTCTTCATGAAGAATAAAGGTAGTTCCGAGTGTGTCCTTGTGTGTTGTCGTGACTTCTCTGGCTCTTGTGACTGCACACTCCCTCCTGCTGGACTTGTTTAGGAGCTGCAGCTTCTACCCAAACTGGAACTGCCTGTCAACCCTGTATAATCTTACATGAAGAAAGATTCAGGTGGATTGGTCCAAAGCAACAGAACAAAGTTGGAGTCTGGTGCACCTTTCAGACCAACCCAGTGTTATTCTAGGTATAAGACAGGGCCAGATTAAACCCTATGGAGGCTCCTAGGCACTTAAAATTTCAGGGGCCCCCATGCAAATTATCTCAGAATTGGAGCGGCCACCCCACTGCCTGTGGCCCCCACTGCAGCCTGCAGGCCCCTTCTCCAAAGCCCCTTTGACAAAGCTGCGGGGGAGAGGCAGAGAGAGGCAAACTTGGCGACAGAGGCACCAGCAGCCACACCAGGCAAATTCGGCAAAGAGCGGCTGAGATGCAGGCTGGGAGGGCTGCAAGCAGGTGGGAAAGCTGGAGGGGAACCGGTCCGGGGCCCCTAAAGGCATGGGGGCCCATAGGCCAGTGCCTACTTGGCCTAATTGTTAATCCGGCCCTGGTATAAGAAGAAACTAATGGATTTATATCCCGCCCTATACTCTGAATCTCAGAGTGGTCACAATCTCCTTTCCCTCCCTCCCCTCCCAACAACAGACACCCTGTGAGGTGGGTGGGGCTGAGAGAGCTCTCCCAGAAGCCACCCTTTCAAGGACAGAGGTTCAGAGCGGCCTACAATCTCCTTTCCCTTCCTCCCCCATAGCAGACGCCCTGTGAGGCAGGTGGAGCTGAGAGAGCTCTCCCAGAAGATGCCCTTTCAAGGACAGAGGCTCAGAGTGCCCTACAATCTCCTTTCCCTTCCTCCCCCACAGCAGACACCCTGTGAGGCAGGTGGGGCTGAGAGAGCTCTCCCAGAAGCCGCCCTTTCAAGGACAGAGGCTCAGAGCAGCCTACAATCTCCTTTCCCTTCCTCCCCCACAACAGACACCCTGTGAGGCAGCTGAGGCTGAGAGAGCTTTCCCAGAAGCTGCCCTTTCAAGGACAGAGTCTCAGAGCGGCCTACAATCTCCTTTCCTTTCCTCCCTCACAGCAGACACCCTGTGAGGCAGGTGGAGCTGAGAGAGCTCTCCCAGAAGCTGCCCTTTCAAGGATAGAGGCTCAGAGCGGCCTACAATCTCCTTTCCCTTCCTCCCCCACAACAGACACCCTGTGAGGTAGGTGAGGCTGAGAGAGCTCTCCCAGAAGCTGGCCTTTCAAGGACAACTCCTACCCAGTTCTCCCAGATAAGAGTCCACACACTTAACCACTGCACCAAACTGGCTCTCACTTTTGTGTGTGTGCCTAAAAGCTCATGGCCAGAATTAAATGTTGGTCATAAAACTGCCACTGGACTCAAACTTCGCTAGCTGGTATATCTTACAATACAGTGCATTAACAAGCAATCGGGGAGACTCTCAGTTGACAGTAGAGGGCGCTGTGGATGTATGCAATATTGCCTACCACTCTATCCTTGGATCACTGTTGCCCCATTACGGAGACTATTAAGAACAGCCAATGTCTTTTAAAAACCCAGGGATTGTAATCGACTTGCCAACCTAGAATTCCACTGGTCAGACTGTTATCAGTGCACTGGCCATTCTGGGAATTTTGATCCTAGGAAAGTAAGACTGTCCTAGCAGATAACCTGTATACATGGTGCAGAGTGTTAAAGCTGCAGCACTGCAGTCCTAGGCTCTGCTCATGACCTGAGTTCGATCCCAGCGGAAGCTGGTTCAGGTAGCCAGCTCAAGGTTGACTCTGCCTTCCATCCTTCCGAGGTCGGTAAAAGGAGTTTCCAGCTTGCTGGGGGGGAAGTGTAAAAGACTGGAGAAGGCAATGGCAAAACCACCCCGTAAAAAGTCTGCTGTGAAAACGTCGTGATGTGACGTCACCCCAGAGTCAAAAACGACTGGTGCTTGCACAGGGGATTACCTTTACCTTTAACTGAATGGAGCCTCCATATTGCCTCTGAACAATGGGCTCCTTTCTCCCTTGCAAGCTCAGGGTTCTTTCTTTTCATGCCACGTTCTATTTCCTTGGTGCCATAATGTTTGTGACTAAAATTGGCATTGTATGTTATGTGCAGAAAGATAACAATCGGCAGGGCTTTTTTGTAGCAGGAACTCCTTTGCATATTAGGCGACACACCCCTGATGTAGCCAGTCCTCCTGGAGCTTACAGTAGGCCCTCTACGAAGAGCCCTGTAAGCTCTTGGTAGGCTGCATCGGGGTGGGGGCGTGGTCTAATATGCAAAGGAATTCCTGCTACAAAAAAAGCCCTGACAATTGGACTGCAGGCAAAAGCCAAATTCTTCGGTGCTCTTCTGTTCCCAAAGATCTTCAAGGGTTTCTTCCCAGGCTGGCATTAAACTTTGAGACCCGATATTTGATCATGGGTGCCAGTTATGTATCTGGTCTCAAATGTTCTTGATGGTTTAAGCTGTTTACAAAGGATCAGAATATTGTTTTGTATTTCTCCAGCGTGACATTTTATCAGCTTACATTACCTTTTAGGGCTATCTGTTTGCAAACCACACCAATGGCCATGCCAAATGGCTGATATACCCGAATACCTGGGGGTCAGTGCATATGTATTTGTGGAACTCTAGATCCAGAAGAATTCCCATGTTACGCTTTGTATTGTCTTCTGTACTTGGAACCCAAATGTAAATTTCTCATTGCTATTTTAACCTGTTTAAACTTGAGCTCAGAGGTGGAGAAAAATCATTTACTTATTATCTGATACAGCTCCCTGTGTAAGTCAGATGGATCGGCAGCTAAGAACATTCTGGCCAAAGCTGTCTGACCTGGTATTGAATTGCGCAGAGTGGTACAACTGCAGTACTGCACTCCAAACTCTCTGCTCACGACCTGAGTTCAATCCCGGCAGAAGCTGGGTTCAGGTAGCTGGTTCAAGGTTGACTCAGCCTGCCATCCTTCCGAGGTCAGTAATAGGAGTCCCCAGCTTGCTGCGGGGAAAGTGTAGATGACTGAGGAAGGCAATGGCAAACCACCCCATAAAAAGTCTGCAGTGAAAACGTGGTGATGCCAACGTCACCCCAGAGTCACAAACGACTGGTGCTTGCACAGGGGACTACCTTTACCTTTTTACCTTTTTAATTTGTTATATGAGGAAGAAATTCAAACTGTATTATTCTTTAATTTAAAAAAAAACTTTATGTTTAGGGGGTCTGCTTGTTTGTTTTTTTGCATTCTTAAATTCTGTATGGTTTTTGTGCTTTTTAACTTCTGTTATTTCTTATGTTAAGACTGCAACAGCTTTTTCCTACACAGTCTTCTACCTTTGTAATCCCATTTTCTGCGCTGTTTATGGTATATCTTGCCTTATATGACTTGCTGTTCAAATTGTTTTCTAATTCTACAATATTAATCTTATTACACTGTTCAAGCAATGTCTTATGCCATCTGATTGCAATGGCTGACATCCTGTAATCCATCTTGAGTCTCATTAAGAAAGGCAAGCAGGCAGACAGATAGACCAGACGATAGATAGATAGATGATGGATAGATAGATAGATAGATCCACTGGAGTGACTTTGTGACCAACACTGAAGTCCTCAAGCGGGCAGAGGTTACCAGCATCGAGGCACTGCTGTTGAAGACGCAGCTGCGCTGGGCAGGGCATATTTCTAGGATGGAAAACCACCGCCTTCCCAAGATTGCCCTGTATGGCGAACTCTCCACCGGCCATCGAAATAGAGGGGCACCAAAGAAGAGGTACAAGGACTCCTTGAAGAAATCCCTTAGCACCTGTCACATCAACCATCACCAGTGGTCTGACCTAGCCTCAGATCGCAAAGCATGGAGGCACACCATCCACCAGGCTGTCTCTTCCTTTGAGAACGCACGCATAGCTGGTCTTGAGGACAAAAGGAGATTGAGGAAGAATCGCACTGCTACAGGACCAACCCTAAATCAGACTTTTCCCTGCAGCCGCTGTGGCCGGACCTGCCTGTCCCACATTGGTCTTGTCAGCCACCAGCGAGCCTGCAGCAAACGTGGACTATTGCACCCTTCTTAAATCTTCGTTCGCGAAGCCAAGCCGAGAGAGAGAGAGAGAGAGAGAGAGAGAGAGAGATAGATAGATAGATAGATAGATAGATAGATAGATAGATAGATAGATAGATAGATAGATAGATAGATAGATAGATAGATAGATAGATGGATGGATGGATGGATGGATGGATGGATGGATGGATGGATGATAGATAGATAGATAGATAGATAGATAGATAGATAGATAGATAGATAGATAGATAGATAGATAGATAGATAGATAGATAGATAGATAGATAGATAGATAGATAGATGATTCCTTTAAGACCACCTACGTTTAATCCTGGGTATAAACTTTCGCATGCATCCACTGAAGAAGTATGTATGCACATGAATGCTTATACGCTGAATTAAACTTTGTCGGTCTTACAGGTGCCATGGGACTCAAACTTTCTTCCATTGCTTCAGATCAACACAGCTACCCACCTGAAGATAGACAGACAGACAAATTTATGCATCAAGGAAATATAGGGTTGCCTGGTCTGTGTTAGAAAATACATGGTGACTTTGGGGGTGGAATTGGGAGAGGCCGGGGTTTGGAGAGGGGAGGGGAGGGGCCTCAGCAGGGTACAATGGCACAGAGTCCACCCTCCAAAGCAGCCATTTTCTCCAGGGGAGCTGATCTCTGCCAGCTGGAGATCAGTTGTAAAAGCGGGAGATCCCCAGGCCCCACCTGGAGGATGGCAACCCTAAGAAATACCTTGCACCAGACAAACATGCCACTTGCAGAAGGAATCCACAGGATCCAGCTGCCAATATATCTTTCTCAATATGGACCCACCTGTGGATATTTAAATCCAGAAACGGGAGCAATACACAGACGTTCTTACAAATTTAAGCAAGGCTCCTGATTTGCAGAAAAAATGGAAAACTTTTTTAGTGTTTGGAACTTAAAACATTTCAAGTTAACAGAAGCAGCACCTATAACTTTAAGAAATACCTTCTAAGATCTCAGTGGCCACTGTTAGGGTTGCTAAGCAACCACAATAATATTGCCAGCCTTCAAACATCAGTTTATGCTACTGAAAGGGGTTAGGGCCTTTTTCTTTACTATTTTGACCTCCCGGTCCACCCCTGCTGCCCTCTCTCCTTCCCTGGAGAGAGGACTCAATGGGGCCAGGCTCCAGCAGCAGCCAAAGGGAAACTTGCTACCATGCAATTTGTGCAGATTCCCCAAGCGCAGCAGTGGCTACCAGATGACTTGATGCCGCACAACTTGCCTGGTCCCAGCAGCAACCTTCAAACAGCTTGCACAACTCAGCCAAGCTAGGCCGTGGCCACCACACATCTCACCTGAGCAACTTGCTACTGCAAAATTTTGGCAACTAGGCCAGACTTTTCCCAGGAAGAGGCTGCCAGGAAGACGGAAGAAAGAGTAAGAGCCAGTTTGGTGTAATGGTTACCATGAGAGTAGGATGTGGGAGACCCAGGTTCAAACTCCGACTGCACCATGGAAACTTGCAGCAAGACCTTGGGCCAATCATTCTCATTCAGAGCCAGTTTGGTGTAGTGGTGAAGTGCACGGACTCTTATCTGGGAGAACTGGGTTTGATTCCCCACTCCTCCACTTGCACCTGCTAGCATGGCCTTGGGTCAGTCATAGCTCTGGCAGAGGTTGTCCTTGAAAGGGCAGCTGCTGTGAGAGCCCTCTCCAGCCCCACCCACCTCACAGGGTGCCTGTTGTAGGGGAGGAAGGGAAAGGAGATTGTGAGCCCCTCTGAGACTCTTCGGAGTGGAGGGCGGGATAGAAATCCAATATCTTCTTCTTCAATATCTTCTTTCAGCCTAATTTATCTGACAGGGTTGCCACGAGAATGAAATGGAGGAGAGGAGAATGATGTAAGCTGCTCTGGGTCTCCATTGAGGAGAAAAGTGGGGTAGAAATGAAATAACTAAATGATATAGCTGAATACTAGGATTGCCAGGTCCTACCTTGCTGCCGGCAGGGGGATCCTGGCCCTGGTCCAGGAGTCTTTTGCCATTCATGTGAGGTGATGATGTCATCCAGAAGTGACATTATCACACTACTTATGCCGACACAACATTCTGGGTTTTGGACAAAATCTCTATGGGGTTTTTTGCCACAAAACCGCAGTTTGCTCAAAACCCAGAGTGTCATCCCACAATGTTGTCATTTCCAAGTGACATTATTGTGTCAGGGACATCACAGTATGACGTCCCTGTTTCGGGTGGGATTTTCCCTGCTGGCCAGCTTGGAGGGGCGTGGATTGGAGCCCCAAATACTGGTAGATCCCCTGGCTGGACTGGGGTTCTGTCAACCCTACTGAATATGGGGGGAGAATATAGATAAAAAGAAGTCCAGCACCCTAACCTTTACACCACACTGGCTCCCTGCCAATTTTCAATAATGATTCTTAACTTATAACTATAGATGATTTATATGTATTAAAATGAACATGACAGAAAAAGCGTAAGAATATAAGAGAAGCCATGTTGGATCAGGCCAATGGCCCATCCAGTCCAACACTGTATCACACAGTGGCCAAAGAAACCCAGGTGCCATCAGGAGGTCCATCAGAGGGGCCAGGGCACTAGAAGCCCTCCCACTGTGCCTCCACCAAGCACCAAGAATACAGAGCATCACTGCCCCAGACATAAGAACATAAGAGAAGCCATGTTGGATCAGGCCAATGGCCCATCCAGTCCAACACTTTGTGTCACATAAGAACATAAGAGAAGCCATGTTGGATCAGGCCAATGGCCCATCCAGTCCAACACTGTGTCACACAGTGGCTAAAAAAACCAGGTGCCATCAGGAGGTCCATCAATGGGGCCAGGACACTAGAAGCCCTCCCACTGTGCCC
Organism: Heteronotia binoei; assembly: GCF_032191835.1. NCBI lineage: Eukaryota > Metazoa > Chordata > Lepidosauria > Squamata > Gekkonidae > Heteronotia > Heteronotia binoei. The sequence goes on along the minus strand of NC_083224.1, from coordinate 198,851,530 downwards.
CCACCAAGCACCAAGAATACAGAGCATCACTGCTCCACACATAAGAACATAAGAGAAGCCATGTTGGATCAGGCCAATGGCCCATCCAGTCCAACACTCTGTGTCACATAAGAACATAAGAGAAGCTATACTGGATCAGGTGAATGGCCCATCCAGTCCAACACACTGTGTCACATAAGAGAAGCCATGTTGGATCAGGCTAATGGCCCATCCAATCCAACACTCTGTGTCACATAAGAACACAAGAGAAGCCATGTTGGATCAGGTCAATGGCCCATCCAGTCCAACACTGTGTCACACAGTGGCCAAAAAAACCAGGTGCCATCAGGAGTTCCAACAGTGGGGCCAGGACACTAGAAGCCCTCCCACTGTGCCCCCACCAAGCACCAAGAATACAGAGCATCACTGCCCCAGACATAAGAATATCAAATAAGCCATGTTGGATCAGGCTAATGGCCCATCCAGTCCAACACTCTGTGTCACATAAGAACCTAAGAGAAGCCATGTTGGATCAGGCGAATGGCCCATCCAGTCCAACACTCTGTCACACAGTGGCCAAAAAAACCCAGGTGCCATGAGGAGGTCCACCAGTGGGGCCAGGACACTAGAAGCCCTCCCACTGTGCCCCCCCCCCAAGCACCAAGAATACAGAGCATCACTGCCCCAGACAGAAGAACATAAGAGAAGCCGTGTTGTATCAGGCCAATGGCCCATCCAGTCCAACACTCTGTGTCACGCAGTGGCAAAAAAACCCAGGTGCCAATCAAAACAAATCCACAAGGCCAACAGGAGAAAAAATGAAGAACACCCTGCCCTAGATAGCTCAGGCAAGCCCGATCTTGTCAGATCTCAGAACCTAAACAGGGCTGACCCTGAAAGTACTTGGGTGGGAGACCTACAAGGAATACCAGCAGTCAGGAGGAAGGGAAGGCAATAGCAAGCCACCTCTCTGAATGGCCAAGCCCCACTAGGGGTTGCCAGATGTCAGCCACAACTTCCAGGCGCACATGCCCATACACACAAAATCTGAAGAACCAAGAATGGCAGCAAAGCTATGATTGTATGGGGAAAGAAGCAAAACAGGGAACATCTACTCATCCCTATGGGACTGAAAACACTAGAGTAGATAGATTCTGCTCAAGAGGGGTTTTCAGAAGCAAGAAACTACAAAACGCAGCCAATGAAAACTCTTTGGCTAACGTGACCACACATATCTGAGTTAGGCATAGGTTGAAAAAGGATGTGGCCACCTCCAGGCCAGTCTTGTAATGTGCAAATGCTCTCTTGCCCTCGTCGCTGACATGTGGGTCATTGAGCAGTTTTGGAAACGAATTATATCAAAAATTACACAATTGACAGGTTTAGTAGTTCCATGCTCTCCTCCACTAATACTTCTTCTAAATGTTTGGGAAGAATTAGTGGTTTTTAAACCCAGGCGAGATTTAATTTCCATAATGTTCACTGCAGCTAAATATACCATTGCTGTTCAGTGACGGTCATCCTATCTGCCCTCCGTTCACGCCTGGGGGCTAAAATTGTGGGAATATTTCCTACTGGATAAGATTACTGAATATAAACTAAGAACGGTCACCTAGAGGCTGGACTACTGCAATGCCCTCTACATGGGGCTGCCCCTGTGCCGAACCCGGAAGTTGCAGCTAGTGCAGAATGCCGCTGCCCGGCTGCTGTTAGGGCTCCCTAGACGGGAACACATTCAGCCGGGGCTCCGGGGACTGCATTGGCTGCCGATAACATACCGAGTTCGGTACAAGGTGCTGGTTATGATCTTTAAAGCCCTTTATGGCCTGGGACCTACCTACCTTAGGGACCGTTTCTCCCCACATGTTCCCCAGAGAGTGCTGAGATCGGGGTCTCAGAACCTCCTTATAATCTCTGGGCCAAAGGAGGCCCGTCTGAAAGTGACCAGAGACAGGGCCTTTTCGATTGCAGCCCCCTGTTGGTGGAACCAGCTCCCGGAGGAGGTGAGGGCCCTGCGGAACCTTGAACAGTTCCGCAGGGCCTGTAAAACAGCCCTCTTCCGGTTGGCATACAATTAATTGATATCGGGATGCCTGAATATTTAAACTTGAACATCAGAATATTGTACACTGGAATACTTGAAGAATTGATTTAAGGAAAAGGTAGCATAGTGCATATTGATGTGAGTTTTATGTATTTTATTGTATAATTATTAATGTATTTTAAACTGATCTTTGTTAGCTTTTTGTATTGTAAGCCGCCCTGAGCCCGCCTTGGTGGGGTAGGGCGGGATATAAATCGAACAAATAAAGAAATAAAGAAATAAAGAAGAAGAAGAATTGCAGATTTATAGCCCGCTCTTCTCTCTGAATCAGAGACTCAGAGTGGCTTACAATCTCCTAAGTCTTCTCCCCCCATAACAGACACCCTGTGAGGTGGGTGGGGCTGAGAGAGCTCTCCCAGAAGCTGCAGTTTCAAGGACAACTCCTGCAAGAGCTAGAGTTAACCCAAGGCCATTCCAGCAGCTGCAAGTGGAGGAGTGTGGAATCAACCCCGGTTTTCCCAGATAAGAGTCCGCACACTTAACCACTACCCCAAACTGGCTCTCTCTAATTAAGGTAAATACTTGGACTCGTTCATACCTAAGCCAAAAGTGGGAACCTTTCCTTCGATGGAACTCATCTTGTTTCAAGACAGTGACACAAGAGGAGTCTGTCTCATTAAAGGCATCCCACTAACCTTTCATATGTTAAATATGTTATACTTATAATATGTTGTATTATAAGTATGAATCTCAAGTGAATATTTAACTTTTATTGTTATATTCATTGTAGCTTTGGAATTCTGAATAAAGAATTACTTTCTGCAAAAAACCCCCCCCTGATATGTGGGAGGAACCACGGCTCATTGGTAAACCATTTTTGTATGCAGAAGGTCCCAGGTTCAATCCCTGGCATCTCCATCTAAAAGGGTCAGGTGGTGGGAATATGAAAGACCTCTGCCAGAGACCCAGGAGAGCTGGTAGCCATCAAAGTAGACAGGGCTTTTCTTTTTTTTTTTGAATGCAGAGGAATGCAGTTCCAGCTAGCTTGGCATCAGAGGTGTGGCCTAATATGCAAATGAGTTCCTGCTGGGCTTTATTCCCGCAGAAAAAGCCCTGAGAGTAGACAGTACTGACCTTGATGGATCAGTGGCCCGACTCACAGTAGAAGGCAGCTTCAACTAGATAGCTGCTACATAAAAGAATCTTCAATGCCATGAACAGCTCAGACCCTTAAGTCACACAATAGCGCACCGTTGTGGTAACTTACTGGTTGTACCGATGGGTCTTGGGGCACCGACAGAGAATGGGGTCACTGATGAAGGTTGAACGGGTGCTGGAGTGTTTTCATGCCCGGCTCCCTGATGGCTGACGGTATGAGGATGAATAACTTCTTCTGATAAAAAAGCAGAAGGAAAGGAAGTTAGACGCTTTTTGAAAACACAACGGATACCAGTAATATGAAACACATTGGCTAACTCTCCCAGAATGCCTGAGATAACTGCATTAGTTTTCCCAATATTATAAATGATCGTGATAATAATAATATATCAACGTGATTGCCCATTGCAAAGTGTGATACTCCTGCTGCAATTAATCCTAAATTAACCCTAAACTGTCTCTTCCCACACTCCAGGGATGGAATTCTAGCAGGAGCTCCTTTGCCTATTAGGCCACACACCCCTGATGTAGCCAATCCCCCAAGAGCTTACAAGGCTCTTTTTTTGGTAAGCTTTTAGAGGACTGGCTACATCAGGGGTGTGTGGCCTAATATGCAAAGGAGCTCCTGCTAGAACTCCACCCCTGCCACACTCTCATTGCAGTTGCTAAAACTTAACTCCAGTGCAGTTCTTGGCACGGTAGAATAGGTTCTGTCTGCGGATCACAGCTCTCTAATGGAAGCTGAACAATTACAAACCTGCATATTTGCAAATATTTTGTCATCCATCAGTTCCGAAATGCTTCATGTAAGGGTCCCCCATCCAGGGCCGGCTCTGCCGTTAGGCAAACCAGGTGATTGCCTAGGGCGCCGGCCTTCTGGGGGCACCAAATTGGGTGTCCCCCCATGTGACTCGGTGATGTTATCAGTGGGAGGGGGTGCCGGAAGTGAGTCTCGGGCTAGCCCCGCCCCCGTCCAAGCACTGGTCACATTCACAAATTGGCAACAGGATGTGTTACTCCCAGGGCCTGGGCTAAGTCACAGTGAATAAAATCAATGCCACTGTGTGGCATGGGAGACTAGTGGGCATGGGTGGCCGGAGCCTAACAGAGCAGCTACTGAAGGGCTGACATGGGCAGAACATGCAGTACCACCTTCCAGCAGGAAGGGTTTGGCTGGGCACCAATGTTCCCTCTAAGCGACCTATTTATCTTATCTATTTATCTTATACATTACATACAGCAGATATAACGCCAAAGAAGTTAATTTTATATATTATAGTTTTAATAATTGCTTAACACTTTATACTAATATTGTTTTATAATGCAGGGGTGGCCAACGGTAGCTCTCCAGAGGTTTTTTGCCTACAACTCCCATCAGCCCCAGCCAGCATGGGAGTTGTAGGCAAAAAACATCTGGAGAGCTACCGTTGGCTACCCCTGGATTATTGTATTTTATGATGTTAATATGCTGTTAGCCACCCTGAGCCTGTTCACAGGGAGGGTGGGATACAAATAGAAATGAATGAATGAATGAATGAATGAATGAATGAATGAATGAGCATGCAAGCTGCAGAGTCTTGTGAGAAAAATTCTACTTTGTAAGCGACTGCCATTAAAGTTGTGAGCCACTGCATTAAATTAGTGTGCTTTGGGGTCGTCCTTCCTGTGCGAAGACAAAAGTACGTGAGCTGGGGGCTAAAAATCTGCAAGCTAGCTCACACGAACTCAGCTTAGAGGAAACACTGCTGGGCACCCATTGTGTTGGAGGGGGTTGGCTGCTGACGTCAGTGGGTGTCGAAAGAGTGTCAGCAGCCCAGTTGGAAACATGGGCAGGCCGGGCCATGGACAGTGGAGCGAGGCCAGCTCTTGGGCAAGTGGTGAGACACATCTGGGGCAGTGTTCCCTCTAAGCTGAGTTAACGTGAGCTAGCTCACAGATTTTTAGCCTCCAGCTCACACATTTTTGCCTTAGCCCAGAGCACAATAATTTATGCAGCAACTCACAACTTTAATGCCAGGAGCTCACAAAGCAGAATTTTTGCTCACAAGACTCTGCAGTTTAAAGGGAACATTGATATGGGAGTGGCTGATAGAGAAGACCTGGGTGAACAGAACATTCTATAACAAAGAATCAAGTGCTGACCTCCAAAAGTGACAGAATAAAGGAAATGATGTGCCCGGGGCTTTTTTTGTAGCAGGAACTCCTTTGCATATTAGGCCACACACCCCTGACGTAGCCAATCCTTCTAAAGCTTACAGGGCTTTTAGTACAGGGCCTGCTGTAAGCTCTAGGAAGATTGGCTACATCGAGGAGGTGTGGCCTAATATGCAAAGGAGTTCCTGCTACAAAGAAAAGCCCTGGATGTGCCACAGTAGCCTCTCTGAGGGTAGTTATCTCCAGGGCCAGCACGTGGGAGTAAGCTGGGTAGGCAGCCACGTAGGGGGCCACCTAGAGCGCCACCTGGCCACTGGGTCAGGGAGGGGGCATCCACGCTTGCGCCATCCCTGCTGTGCATTGTCCCCTCCCAGACCTGAGTGGGTGCAGCGCGCAGCATGTTCACTCAGCTTGGAGGCAATTCAGAGCTGTTCCAAAGGACTCCCGGTCGTGCAAATGTACTGAGTGCCTGGCCCAGCCCCTACCAGGTCTGGAGGGGGCTGAGCAGGGTGCATGGCATAGTTCCCCTACCCAGCCCTCCCAGGAGCTGTGGGGCAGTGCATGCTTCTTGCTTGGGGCTCCAGAAGCCCCAGCACAGGTGCTGGTTATTTCAAAGCTGAAAAGGATGGAACCCAGTACACTCCCTGACCTGCTTCACAATCCCACACTCTAGGTCAGGGGAGTCAAACGTGTGGCCCGGGGGCTGAATCAGCCCCCGGAGGGCTCCTCTCAGGCCCCCGAGCAACTGGCTGTCATCTGCTTCCTTCTCCCTGTCTCTTGCTTCCTTCTGCATCGCAGCTTGCTTTGCAAGGCTTGCTCAATCACACAGCAGAGCTATAGAGCAAAACCTCTATTTTCTCCATTGGCTGAGGTTCCTCCCTTGGGGAGGAAGGGGGGGAAGGTGGAGCTGGTTTTTCCAGGCTCTCTCAATTGCACAGCAGAGCTACTGAGCCAAACCTCTCTTCCTTCTATTGGATGAGACTCCTCCCTCCCCTGCAGAAGGAAGGAAAGAGCCACGGCTTCTTTTGCCCAGTTACCTGGATCGCATGGGGAAAATACCCAAAAAAGCACCTTTAAGACTAACGACGGCTAACATTTTAAGCATGTTTTAAGGTTTTTGTGGGGGGGGTTTAAAAAAATTGTGTTTGTCTGTGTGCGGTATAAAATTTATATCTCTGCTACCTATTCTAAAATAGGTACACACATGGCCCAGCCCCACATGGCCCTGTCAAGCATACAAGTTATTTTTAATATAAAGCTGTATTAGTTAGATTGCTACTTTTTCACTGCTCCATATCAAAGCTATGTAACCCCTTCCTTAGTTCTCACCTTCTGTAACAAATGCAGGAATGCCTGCTTTGAAGATAGTGCCTCCCGAGACAGTCCCCAAGCCCTAGCCTGGGACTCAGGATTTTTCTAACCGCAAAAGATAGTGAAATGCCTGGCTGTAGCAATTCACACGCATATGCTAGAATTTCGTGTTATCTGTATTATTCCCTTTGATGTATCCCTTAAAGCCAGATGCCACCCACTGTAATGTATCGCTTTCAAGTTGTTCCATCCAAGGGCACAGTGGATTATCAATAAACTGAGACTTTGTTTCCAAAGCATCGCTTGGTTCTTTTGCGACTTCCATGCTTGACAGGCCCAACCCAACAAGGTCTCATTTATGTCAGCTCCAGCCCTCATAACAAATGAGTTCGACACCTCTGCTCTACGTCGCCTGGGCTATGACCAGCCTGATGACACATTGTACCCTGAATATGACTGAACCCAATTTCTTCTAAATTAAAAAGTGAGGCTTTGCTATCATACCTAAAAACGGCTTACTCAATTTTAAGCGAATAATGCTATTCAATAAGCTTGATAGAACCAACATTTCTAAATTTTGCTTTCCCCCACCCATCCATGATGCAATTCCCCACCCCTGGGGCAGAGGAGCACCGATGCTTTATTGAATCACCTGTTCTTTTTGTTAGAATCATCAAGAGAGTGGTCTGCTTGGGGAAAGTGAATCCGTCAGCTCCAGCTGACCTTGCTGTTGTGGTTGCTGAGAGAGAAGAGGAAGAACTAGATGGTTCCGTACGACTGGATGTCACCACCATGGCGTTTGTGCGAAAAGTAGATATCTCTGCTCCATGTGAAGGCCTCACTGTAGTCTTTTGCAGGGAAGTGGACAGTATGCTTTTAGGAGACACTGCCACTGTGGACCCTGAGGGGAAACTGGAACTCTTTGTACCATTTGAAGTTACCTCAGTGATCACTCTGTGGAAACTGGATGCAACTCCACTTGTAGGACTCGTGGTGTCTGTGCGAAAAGTAGATGCCCCTCCTTCTGCTGAAACTACCACTTTGGTGTCTGTTGAGAAACTTGATGCCGCTTCTATTGTTGAAGTTTTCACTGTGGTTTCTGTGGGGATAGCTGATAATTGTGCTGTTCTAGAAGTTTCCGTTGTGGCCTCAGTAAGGAAAGTTGATGTCTCTCCTGTTCTAGAGGTTCCCGCTTTGGCCTCTGTTGGGAAAGTCGATGCCTCTGCTGTTGAAGTTCCCATTGTGGTGCCTGAGGGGAATGTTGATGCCTCTACTTTTGGTGAGGTTGTCGCTGTGGTGTCTGTGAGGAAAGCTGATGCTGTTGCAGAGGTTCCTAGTGTTGTCCCTATGGGGAGAGTAGATGTCTTTACCGATGACATTACCAATATGGTCTCTGTTGGGAAAGTTGGCGCCTCTGTTTTTGTGGATCCCTCTGTTGTCTCTGTCGCAAAACCTGATGCCTCTGCTATGGTTGACAATGACATTCCCACTGAAGTCTCTCTGGGGATAGTGGAAGTCCCACTTTCTATGTATATTGTGGTCCCGGTTGGGACAGTTGATGCCTCTACGGTTCTTGGGGTTAGTACTGTGGATTCTGTGGGGAACGCTGATGCCTCTGCTTGTGTTGATGTTCCCATTGTAGTCTCCCTGGAGATAGTGGATGCTCCTCTTTCGGTGTATATTGTGGTCTCTTTTGGTAAAGTTGATGCCTCTACCCTTTCAGGTGTTCCTACTCTGCGTTCTGTGGGGAAAGCTGATGCTTCTCCTGTTGCTGAGGTTCCCAGTGTGGTCTCTTTGGGGAAAGCGGATGCCCCTCCTTCTGTGGATGTTGCTACTTTGGCCTCTGTTGGGAAAGTTGATGCCTCTAGTGTTGTTGAGGTTCCCACTGCTGTCTCTGTGGGGTAAGTAGATGTCCCACTTTCTGTTGATATCACAAGTGCAGTCTCTGTGGGGAGAATTGATGCTTTTGCTGTCGTTGACATACTCACTGTGGTCTCTCTGGGAATCATGGATGCCTCTCTTTCAATGTACGTTGTGGTCTCTGTTGGGAAAGTTGTTGCCTCTATTGTTGTTTGGGTTCCCACAGTGGGTTCTGTAGTGAAAGCTGCTGCCTCTGCTATTGGTGACGTCCCCACTTTTGTATCTGTGAGGAATGTCGATGCCTTTCCTATAGGTGAGGTTTCCACTGTGGTGTCTGTGGGGAATGATGATGCCTCTAGTGTTGTTGAGGTTCCCACTGTAGGGAAAGTTGATGTTTTGGATGTTATAGAGGTTTCCACTGTTGTCTCTGTGGGTAACATAGATGCCCCTCCTTCCGTTGGCATTCCCAGTGTGGTCTCTGTTGGGAAAGCTGGTGGTTCTACTGTGGTTGAGGCTCTTCCTGTCATCTCTCTGGGGAACGTGGATGTCTCTCCTTCTGTGGATGTTGCCACTGTGGCCTCTGTTTGAAAAGCTGATTTCACTAATGTTGTTGAGGATCCCACTGAAGTAGCTGTAGGAAATGTTAATGCCTCTGTTGTGCTAGAAATTTCAACTGTTGTTTTTTGGGGGTGAATAGATATCCCTTGGTCTGTTGACATCACCAGTTCAGTCTTTGTTGGGGAAGTTGATAGCTCTGCTGTTGCTGAGATTCTCACTGTTTTTTCTGCGGATGTTCCCACTGGAGCCTCTGTTGGGAAAATCGATGCCTCCAGCGTTGCAGTAGCTCCCTCTGTTCTCTCTGTGGGGTGAATTGATATCCCTGCTTCTGCTGACATTGCCGCTGAGGTCTCTGTTGGGAAAGTGGATAGCTCTGTTGTTGTGGATCCCACTGTGGTCTCTGTTGGAAAAGTTGATACCTCTGCTATGGTTGACATTCCCACTGAGGTCTCTCTGGGGGTAGTGGATACCCCTTTTTCGGTGTAGATTGTGAACTCTACTGGGAAAGCTGAAGACTCTGCTATTGTTGGGGTTAGTACTGTGGGTTCTGTGCTGAAAGTTGATGCCTCTACCGTTGGTGAGGTCGCCACTGTGCTTTCTGAGGGGAAAACTGATACTGGTGCAGGGGTTCCTAGTCTTGTCCCTATGGGGAGAGGAGATGTCTTTACTTCAGATGACATTGGCAATATGGTCTCTGTTGGGAAAGTTGGTGCCTTTATTTTTGTGGATTCCTCTGTTGTCTCTGTTGTAAAAGTTGTTGCCTCTGCTATGGTTGACGTTCCCACTGAAGTCTCTCTGGGGATAGTGGATGCCCCACTTTCTATGTATATTGTGGCCCCTGTTGGGACGGGTGATGCCTCTACGGTTCTTGGGGTTCGTACTGTGGGTTCTGTGGGGAATGCTGATGCCTCTACTCTTCTTGAGGTTCCCACTATAGTCTCTCTCGGGATAGTGGATGCTCCTCTTTCAGTGTATATTGTGGTCTCTTTTGGGAAGGTTGATGCCTCTACCATTGCAGGTGTTCCTACTCTTGGTTCTGTGGGGAAAGCAGATGTTTCTTCTGCTGTTGAGGTTCCCAGTGTGGTCTCTCTGGGCAAAATGGATGCCCCTCCTTCTGTGGATATTGCTACTATGGCCTCTGTTGGGAAAGTTGATGCTTCTAGTGTCGTTGAGGTTCCCACTGCTGTCTCTGTGGGGTAAGTAGATGTTCCACTTTCTGTTGATATCACAAGCGCAGTCTCTGTGGGGAGAACTGATGCTTTTGCTGTCCTTGACATACTCACTGTGGTCTCTCTGGGGATCGTGGATGCCTCTCTTTCAATGTACGTTGTGGTCGCTGTTGGGAAAGTTGTTGCCTCTATTGTTGTTTGGGTTCCCACAGTGGGTTCTGTAGTGAAAGCTATTGGTGATGTCCCCACTTTTGTGTCTGTGAGGAAAGTTGATGCCTTTCCTATAGGTGCGGTTTCCACTGTGGTGTCTGTGGGGAATGATGATGCCTCTAGTGTTGTTGAGGTTCCCACTGTAGGGAAAGTTGATATTTTTGATGTTATAGAGGTTTCCACTGTTGTCTCTGTGGGTAACATAGATGCCCCTCCTTCCGTTGACATTCCCAGTGTGGTCTCTGTTGGCAAAGTTGATACCTCTGCTCTTGTGGAGGTTCCCACTGTGGTCCCTCTGGGGATAGTGGATGCCGCTCTTTCTGTGTATAGCGTGGTCTCTGTTGGGAAACTTGTTGCCCATTCTGTTTTTGAGATTCCCTTGGCGGGTGCTGTGGAGAAAGTTGGTGCCTCTACTGTTGGTAATGTTGCCACTGTGCCGTCTGTGGAGAAAGCTGACACCTCTGCTGTTGTTGAGCTTCCAGCTGTGGTCTCTCTGGAAAAAGAGGATGCTCCTCTTTCTGTGGACATTGCCACTGTGCTGTCTGTGGGGAAAACCGATGCCTCTAATGTTGCAGATGTTCCCAGAGTTGCCTCTTTGGGGTAACTGGGTTTCCATACTTCGGCTGACATTGTCGGTGTGGTCTCTTTGGGCAAAACTGATGCTTCTAGTGTTGCTGAAGTTTTTGATATCATCCCTTTGGGGAAAGTGGATTCCTCTGCTTCTACAGACGTTGCCTCTGAGGCCTCGGTTCGTAAAGCTGATGCCTCTCCTGTTGTTGAGGTTCCTACTGTGGTAGGTATGGGGAAAGCGGAAATTGATGCAGAAGTTCCCCCGTTTGTCTCTGCTTCTGGGTAACTGGACGTCTCTACTTCAGCTAAGATTGACTGCGTGGTCTCTGTTGGGAAAGCTGGTGGTTCCACTGTGGTTGAGGTTCTTCCTGTCATCTCTCTGGTGAAAGTGGATGGCTCTCCTTCTGTGGATTTTGCTACTGCGGCCTCTGTTTGAAAAGCTGATACCTCTAATGTTGTTGAGGATCCCACTGAGGTAGCTGTAGGAATATTTAATGCCTCTGTTGTTCTAGAAATTTCCACTGTTGTTCTTGAGGGGTGAATAGATATCCCTTGGTCTGTTGACATCACCAGTACAGTCTTTGTTGGAGAAGTTGATGCCTCTGATGTTGTTGATGTTCCCAGTATGGTCTCTCTGGGGATAGTGGATGCCCCTTTTTCTGTGTACATTGTGGTCTCTGTTGGGAAAGTTGCTGCTTCTGTTGTTATTGGGGTTCCCACAGTGGGTTGTATGGAGAAAACCAATGTCTCTGCTATTGGTGATGTTCCCACTTTTGTGTGTAGGGGAGAGGTTGATGCCTCTACTATTACAGAGGTTCCCAGATTTGTTTCTGTGGGGTAATTGGATGACAATACTTCAGTTGACAACGCAAGTGTGGTCTCTTTTGGCAAAGCTGATGCTTCTACTGTTGTTGAGGTTCTTGCTGTCATTTCTCTGGGAAAAGTAGATGCCTCGCCTTCTGTGGATGTTGTCACTGTGTCCCCTGTTTGGAAAGCTGATGCCTCTGGTGTTGTTGAGGTTCCCACTGAGGTGACTGAAGGGAACACAGATGCTTCTGTTGTTCTAGAGGTTTCCACTGCTGTCCCCATGGGGTAAGTAGATGTCCCTCCTTCTGTTGACATCAACAGTGCAGTCTTTGTTGGGAAAGTTGACGCCACTGCTCTTGTTGAGGTCCTTGTTGTCGTCTCACTGGGGAAAGTGGATGCCCCTTGTTCTGTGGATATTCCTACTGTGGTCTTTGTTAGGTAAGTAGATATTCTTCCTTCAGCTGACATTGTCAATGTTGTCTCTGTTGTGAAATTTGATGCTGCTACTGTTGTTGAGGATCCAACTGCTGGGAAACTTGAAGTTTCTAGGGTTCCTGAAGTTCCCACTATGATGTCTGTGGGGAGAATTGATGCCTCTCCTGTTGTTGAGGTTCCCACTGTGGTGTCTGTGGGGAATGCTGGTGCTTCTATTGTTGTTGAGGTTCCCATTGTGGCGTCTGTGGGGAATGTTGGTGCTTCTGTTGTTGTTGAAGCTCCCACTGTGGCGTCTGTGGGGAATGCTGGGGCTTCTGTTGTTGTTGAGGGTCCCACTGTGGTGTCTGTGGGGAATGTTGGGGCTTCTATTGTTGTTGAAGTTCCCACTGTGGTGTCTGTGGGGAATGTTGGGGCTTCTACTGTTGTTGAGGGTCCCACCATGGTGTCTGCGGGGAATGTTGGTGCTTCTATTGTTGAAGTTTCCACTGTGGTGTCTGTGGGGAATGCTGGGGCTTCTATTGTTGTTGAGGTTTCCATTGTGGTATCTGTGGGGAATGCTGGGGCTTCTATTGTTGTTGATGTTCCCACTGTGGTGTCTGCGGAGAATGTTGGGGCTTCTACTGTTGTTGAGGGTCCCACTGTGCTGTCTGTGGGGAATGTTGGTGCTTCTGCTGTTATTGAGGGTCCCACTGTGGTGTCTGTGGGGAATGTTGGGGCTTCTACTGTTGGTGAGGTTCGCACTGTGGTGTCTGTGGGGAATGTTGGGGCTTCTACTGTTGTTGATGTTCCCACTGTGGTGTCTGCAGAGAATGTTGGGGCTTCTACTGTTGTTGAGGGTCCCACTGTGCTGTCTGTGGGGAATGTTGGTGCTTCTGCTGTTGTTGAGGGTCCCACTGTGGTGTCTGTGGGGAATGTTGGGGCTTCTATTGTTGGTGAGGTTCCCACTGTGGTGTCCTTGGGGGAAACAGATACTGTTGCAGTGGTTTCTTGTGTTGTCTCTATGGAGTGAGTAGATGTCCCTAGTTCAGATGACATTGCCAATGTGGACACTGTTTGGAAAACTGATGCCTCTGCTGTGGTTGACATTCCCACTGAGGTCTTTCTGGGGGCAGTGGATACCCCTTTTTTGGTGTATATTGTGGTCTCTGTTGGGAAATCTGATGCCTCAATTGTTGTTGGAGTTAGTACTGTGGGTTCTGTGGGGAAGGTTGATGTTTCTGCTCTTATTGAGGTTCCCAATGTAGTCCCTCTGGGGAAAGTGAATGCTCCTTCTTCTGTAGATGTTTCCCCTGTATTTTCTGTTCTGAAAGTTGATGCCTCTAATGTTGTTTGGTTTTCGACTGTGGTGTCTATTGAAAATGTTGATGCCTCTATTCTTGTTGAGGTTCCCGTTGTGGTCTCAATGGGGATAGTGGATGCCCCTCTTTCTGTGTATATTGTGGTCTCTTTGGGGAAAGTTGATGCTTCCCCTGTAGTTGAGGTTCCCACTATGCTCTCTGTGGAGAAAGCTGACATCTCAGCTGTTGTTGAGGTTCCTACTGTTGTCTCTGTGGGGTAGGTAGATGTCCCACTTTCTGTTGATATCACAAGTGTGGTGTCTGTGGGGAAAGTTGATGCCTCTGCTGTTGTTGACATTCCAACTGTGGTCTCTCTTGGGATTATGGATGCCCCTCTTTCTGTGTACATTGTTGTCTGTGTCTGGAAAATTGATCCCTCTAGTGTTGCAGATGTTCCCACTGTTGGCTCTGTGGGGTGAGCTGATTTCCCTACTTCTGCAGACATTGCCACAGAGGTCTCTGTTGGGAAAGCTGATGCCTGTACTGTTGTGGATCCCACTGTGGTTTGTGTTGAGAAAGCTAATGTCTCTGCTGTTCTTGAAATTCCCACTGTGATTGTGATCTCTCTGGATGTAGTGGATGCTGCTCTTTCTGTGAACATTTTAGTCTCTGCTGGGAAAGCCGTTGCCCCTACTGTTTTTTGGATTCCCATGGTGGGTTCTGTAGTGAAAGTTGATGCCTGTGTTATTTGTGATGTTCCCATCATTGTGTCTGTGAGAAAAGTTGCTGCCTTTAGCGTTGGTGAGGATGCCACTGTGGTGTCTGTGGGGAAACTTGATGCCTCTGCTTTGGCTGAGGTTCTGACTTTTGTCTCTGTGGGGTAACCAGAGGTCCCTACTTCAGGGGACTTTGCCAGTGCGGTCTCTTTTCGGAAAGTTGATATTTCTACTCTTGTTGAAGCTCTTCCTGTTGTATCTCTGGGGGAAGTGGATGACTCTCCTTCAGTGGATGTTGCTACCGTGGCCTCTGTTAGGAAAGTTGATGCCTCTAGTCTTGTTGAGGTCCCCTCTGTGGTGGTTGTGGGGAAAGTTGATGCCTCTGTTGTTCTAGAGTTTTCCACTGTTGTCTCTGTGGGAGAAATAGATGTCCCTCCTGTTGACATAAACAATGTGGTTTTTCTTGGGAATGTTGATGCTTCTAGTGGTGTTGGGGTTCCTAGTACTGTCTTTTGGGGAAAAGTGAATTCCCCTCCTTCTACAGATGTTGCTACTGTGGCCTCTGTTGGGAAAGATGATATTTCTACTCTTGTTGAAGTTCTTCCTGTTGTCTCTCTGGGGAAGGTGGATGACTCTCCTTCAGTGGATATTGCTACTGTGGCCTCTGTTAGGAAAGCTGATGCCTCTAGTCTTGTTGAGGTCCCCTCTTTGGTGGTTGTGGGGAAAGTTGATGCCTCTGTTATTCTAGAGTTTTCCACTGTTGTCTCTGTAGGGTAAACAGATGTCCCTTCTGTTGATATTAACAGTGTGGTTTTTCTTGGGAATGTTGATGCTTCTAGTGGTGTTGGGGTTCCTTGTGCTATTTTTTGGGGGGAAGTGAATGCCCCTCCTTCTACAGATGTTGCCACTGTGACCTCTGTTGGGAAAGTTGATGCCTCTCCTGTTGTTGAACTTCCCACTGTGGTCTCTGTTGGGAAAGCTGATGCCTCTGCTGTTGTTGAGGCTCCCACTGAGGTGTTGGTGGGGAACCCTGATACTGTTGCAGAGGTTACTAGTGTTGTCCCTGTGGGAAGAGTAGATGTCCCTACTTCAGATGAAATCGCCATTGTGGACTCTGTCAGAAAGAGTGGTTCTTCTGTTTTTGGGATTCCCCCTGTTGTTTTTTGGGGGGAAATGGATACAACTCCTTCTGAGGACTCTGCCATTGTAACCTCTGTTTTGTATTTTGATGCTTCTAGTGTTGTTGAGATTCCCACTGAGGTAGAGATAGTTGATGCCTCTGTTGTTCTAGAAGTTTCCACTGCTGTCTCCATGGGGTAAGTAGATGTCCCTCCTTCTGTAGACATCACCAGTGTGGTCTTTCTTGGGAACATTGATGCATCTACTGCGGTTTGGGTTCTTGCTGTCATCTTTCTGGACATTCCCATTGTGGTCTCTGTTGGGTAAGAGGATATCCCTACTTCAGCTGACATCGCCAGGGCTGGTTCTGTTGTGAAAGATGATTCCACTACTGGTGTTGAGGATCCCACTATGGTGTCTGTTGGGAAACTTGATGTCTGAAGTGTTCTTGAGGCTTCCACTATGGTGTCTGTGGAGAAAGATATCCCTCCTTCTCTTGATATTGCCAATGTGGTCTCTGTTGGGAAAGTTGATGCCTCTGCTGTTGTTGAGGCTCTCACTGAGGTGTCAGTGGGGAAAGCTGATACTGCCACAGAGGTTCCTAGCGTTGTCTCTATGGGGTGAGTAGATGTCAGTACTTCAGATGACATTGCCACTGTGGACTCTGTTGGAAAAGCTGATGCCTCTCCTGTGTTTGACATTCCCATTGTAGTCTCTCTGGGGATAGTGGATGCCCCTCTTTCAGTGTATATTGTGGCCCCTTTTGGCAAAATGGATGCCTCTGCTGTTTTGGGGGTTAGGACTGTGGGTTCTGTGGGGAAAGTTGATGCCTCTGCTCTTGTTGAGGTTCCCAGTGTAGTCCCTCTATGGAAGGTAAATGTCCCTTCTTCTTCAGATGTCGCCTCTGTAGCCTCTGTTCGGGAAGTCGATGCCTGTAACGTTGTTGCATTCCCTATTGTGGTTTCTGTGGGGAGAGGTGATCCCTCTACTTTTGTTGATTTTCCCACAGGGGTCTCTCTGGGGATAGTGGATGCCCCTCTTTCTGTGTATGTAATAGTCTCTTCTGGGAAACCTGAGGTCTCTACTCTTGTTGGAGATCCATCAATGTGTTCTGTGGGGAAAGTTGATGTTTCTCCTGTTGTTGACGTTCCCAGTGTGGTCTCTTTGGGGAAAGTAGATGCCCCTTCTTCTGTGGATTTTGCTACTGTGGCCTCTGTTGGGAAAGCCGGTGCCTCTAGTGTGGTTTCCTCTGTGGTCTTTATGGAGAGAGCTGGTGCCTCTGCTGTTCTAGAGGTTCCCACTGTTGTCTCTGTGGGGTGAGTAGATGTCCCACTTTCTGTCAATATTACAAGTGTGGTCTCTGCTGGGAAAGGTGATGCCTCTACTGTTGCTGACATTTCCACAGTGGTCTCTCTGGGGATAGTGGATGATCCCCTTTCTGTGTGCATTGTTGTCTCAGTCTCTGTGGGGTGAGCTGATATCCCTCCTTCCAATGACTTTGCCACTGTGGTCTCTGTTGGGAAAGTTGATACCTCTACTGTTGTGGATCCCAGTGTGGTCTGTGTTGCCTCTGCTATAGTTGACATTCCCACTGATTCCTCTACTATTATGGATCCCACTGTGGTCTGTGTTGAAAAAGTTGATTCCACTGCTTTTGTTAACACTCCTACTGTGGTCTCTCTAGGAACAGTTAATGTCCCTCTTTCTGTGTACATTGTGGTCTCAGTCTCTGTAGGGAAAGTTGTTGTCCCTACTGTTATTCGTGTTCTGATTTGGGGTTCTGTACTGAAAGGTGATGCCTCTGCTATTGGTGTTATTCCCACTTTTGTGTCTGTGAGGGAAGTTGAAGCCTTTAGTGCTGATGAGGTGGCCACTGTGGTGTCTGAGGGGGAAGCTGATGCCTCTGTTGTTGAGGTTCCCACTTTTGTCTCTATGGAGTAACCAGATGTCCCAACTTCAGCTGACATTGCCAGTGTGGTGTCTTTTGGGAAAGCTGATACTTCTGTTTTTGTTGAAGTTCTTGTTGTCGTCTCTCTGGGGAAAGAGGATGCTCTGCTTTCTGTGGTGTCTGAGGGGAATACTGATGCCTCTAATGCTGCCGAGGTTCCCAGATTTGTCTCTGTGGTGTAACTGGATTTCCATGATTCAGCTGTTGGCAAAGTAGATGCTTCTACTGTTCTTGAAGTTCTCCCTGCTGTTTCTTTGGGGAAAGTGGATTCCTGTCCTCCTGAGGACACTGCTAGAGAGGCCTTGGTTCGAAATGTTGATGCCTCTAAAGTTGAGGTTCCCAAAATTGATTCTTCTGTTATTCTAGAGGTTTCCACTGTTGTCTTTGTGGGGTAAGTTAATGTCCCTCCATCTGTAGACATCACCAGTGTGGTCTCCGTTGGGAAGGTTGATGCTTCTATTGTTGAGGTTCTTGCTGTCATCTCACTAGGGAAAATGGATGCCCCTTGTTCTGTGGACATTCCCACCATGGTCTCTGTTGGGTAAGTAGATATCCCTCCTTCAGCTGACATTAACAGTGTTGTCTCTGTTGATGATCCCACTATGGTCTCTGTTGGGAAAGATACCATTTCTTCTGTTAACACTGCCAGTGTGGTTTCTGTTGGGAAAGTTGATGCCTCTGCTGTTGTTGAGGCTCCCACTGAGGTGTCTGTGGGAAAAGCTGATATTCTTGCAGAGGTTCCTAGTGTTGTCCCTATGGGGTGAGTGAATGTCCCTACTTCAGATGACATTGCCAATGTGGTCTCTGTGGGGAAAGCTGATGCCTCAACGGTTCTTGGGGTTAGGACTGTGGATTCAATGGGGAAAGTTGGTGCCTCTGCGCTTGTTGGGTTTCCCAGTGTAGTCCGTCTGGGGAATGTAGGTGTCCCTACTTCTGCAGCTGTTGCCCTTGTAGTCTCTGTTCTAAAAGTTGATGCCTCTAATGTTGTTGAGTTTCCTGCTGTGGTGCCCATGGGGAAAGTTGATGCCTCTGCTTTTGTTGAGGTTCCCATTGCGGTTTCTCTAGGGATAGTGGATGCCCCTTTTTCTGTGTATATTGTGGTCTCCTTTGGGAAAGTTCTTTCCACTGCTGTTGTTGAGCTTCCCATTGTGGTCTCCCTGAGGAACGTAGATCCCGCTCTTTCAGTGGATATTGCTGCAGGGATCTCTGTTGGGAACATTGATGCCTCTACTGTCACTGTGGTGTCTGTGGGAAAAGTTGATTGTTCTGCTGTTGTAGAAGTTCCCACTCTGGTCTCTCTGGGGTTAGTGGATGCCCCTCTTTCAGTGTACGTTGTCGTCTCTGTTGGGAAAGTTGTTGCCCCTACTGTTGTTTGGGTTCCCACAGTGGGTTCTGTAGTGAAAGTTGAGGCCCCTGCTATTGTTGATGTTCCCACTTTTGTGTCTGTGAGGAAAGCTGAGGTTACCACTGTGGTGTCTGTGGGGAAAACTGATGCCTCTGCTGTTGTATAGGTGGTCTCTCTGGGGATAGTGGATGCCCTTCTTTCAGTGTACATTGTGGTCTCTGTTGAGAAAGCTGATGACTGTAGTATCATAGAGGTTCCCGCTTTTGATTCCATGGGGTAAATAGATGTCCCACTTTCTGTTGATATCACAAGTGTAGTCTCTGTAGGGAAAGCTGATGAGCCTGTTTGTATTGACGTTCCCACTGTGGTCTTTCTGGGGATAGTGGATGATCCTCTTTCTGTGTGCATTGTTGTCTCAGTCTCTGTGGGGTGAGTTGATATCCCTCCTTCCAATGACTTTGCCACTGTGGTCTCTGTTGGGAAAGTTGATACCTCTACTGTTGTGGATCCCAGTGTGGTCTGTGTTGCCTCTGCTATAGTTGACATTCCCACTGATTCCTCTACTATTATGGATCCCACTGTGGTCTGTGTTGAAAAAGTTGATTCCACTGCTTTTGTTAATACTCCTACTGTGGTCTCTCTAGGAATAGTTGATGCCCCTCTTTCTGTGTACATTGTGGTCTCGGTCTGTGTAGGGAAAGTTGTTGTCCCTACTGTTATTTGTGTTCTGATTTGGGGTTCTGTACTGAAAGTTGATGCCTCTGCTATTGGTATTATTCCCACTTTTGTGTCTGTGAGGAAAGTTGATGCGTTTAGTGCTGGTGAGGTGGCCACTGTGGTGCCTGAGGGGGAAGCTGATGCCTCTAGTGTCATTGAGGTTGGCACTGCGGTGTCTGTGGGAAAAGCTGATGCCTCTGCTGTTGTATAGGTGGTCTCTCTGGGAATAGTGGGTGCCTCTCTTTCAGTGTACATCGTGGTCTCTGTTGAGAAATCTGATGACTGTAGTATCGTAGAGGTTCCCACTTTTGTTTCCATGAGGTAAATAGGTGTCCCACTTTCAGTTGATATCACAAGTGTAGCCTCTGTGGGGAAAGCTGATGAGCCTGTTTGTGTTGACGTTCCCACTGTGGTCTCTCTGGGGAACATGGATGCCCCTTTTTCAGTGTATAGTGTGGTCTTTGCTGGGAAAGTTGATGTATCTAGAGTTGCAGAGGTTCCCACTGTTGTTTCTGTGGGGTGAGCGGATCTCTCTACTTCAGCTGACAATGACTTTGTGGCCTCTGTTAGGAATGTAGATGCATTTGCTGTTGTGGATCCCACTGTGGACTGCATTGGGAAAGTTGATGCCTCTGCTGTTCTTAGCATTCCCACTGTGGTCTCTCTGGGGATAGTGGACGTCTCACTTTCGGTGTACATTGAGGTCTCTGTTGGGAAAGTTGTAGCTCTTGCTTCAGTTTGGGTTCCCTTGGTGGGTTCTGCAGTGGAATCTGACACCTCTGCTATTGATGATGTTCCCACTTTTGTGTCTGTGAGGAAAGTTGATGTCACATCTGGTGACATTGCCAATGTGGTATCTTCTGGAAAAACGGATGCTTCTATTCTTGCTGAGGTTCCTGCTGTCATCTCTATGGGGAATATGGATGCCTCTCCTTCTGTGGACATCACCACTGTGGCCTCTGTTTGAAAACTTGATGCCTCTACAGTTGTTGAGGTTCCCACTGTGGAAGCTGTGTGGAGAATTAATGCCTCTGTTGTTCTAGAGGTTTCCACTGTGGTCTCTGTGGGGAAAATAGATGTCTCTGCTGTTGCTGATATTCCCGCTGTGCTGTCTGTGGAGAATGCTGATGCCTCTACTCTTGGTGAGGTTGCCACTGTAGTGTCTGTGGGGAAAGCTGATACTGTTGATGCTTCTGGTATGGTTAACGTTCCCACTGAAGTCTCTCTGGGGATAGTGACTGCTTCTCTTTCTGTGTATATTGTGGTCACTGTTGGGAAAATAGAGGCCTCTTCTGTTCTTGGAGTTAATACTGTGGATTCTGTCGAAAAGGTTGGTGCCTCTGCTGTTGTTGATGCTCCCAGTGTAGTCACTTTGGGGGAAGTGGGTGTCCCTTCTTCAGCAGATGTTGCCCCTATACCCTCTGTTCTAAAAGCTGATGCCTCAAATGTTGTTGAGTTTCCCACTGTGGTGTCTGTGGTGGAAGGTGATGCCTCTACTCTTGCTGGGATTCCTACTACGGGTTCTGTGGGAAATGCTGATGCTTCTTCTGTTGTTGAGGTTCCTGGTGTGGTCTCTCTGGGGAAACTAGGTGTCCCTTCTTCTGTGGATTTTGATACTGTGTCCTCGGTTGAGAAACTTGATGCCTCTAGTGTTGTTGAGGTTCCCACTGTTTTCTCTGTGGGGTAAGTAGATGTCCCGCTTTCTGTTGATATCAGAAGTGAGTTCTCTGTGGAGAAAGTTGATGCCTCTGCTGTTGTTGATATTCCCACTGTGGTCTCTCTGGGGATTGTAGATGCCCCTCTTCTAATGTACATTGAGGTCTGTCTTGGGAAAGTTGATGTCTCTGTGGGGTAAGTAGATGTCCCACTTCCTGTTGCTACCCCAAGTTTTTCCTTTGTGGGAAAAGTTGATGTATCTGCTGTTGTTGCCATTGCCAATGTGGTCTCTCTGGGGATCTTGGATGCCTCTCTTCCCGTGTACAGTGTGGTCTCTGTTGGGAAAGTTGTTGCCCCTACTGTTGTTTGGGTTTCCTCAGTGGGTTCTGTAGTGAAAGTTGATGCCTCTGCTGTTGTTGCTGTTCCCACTTTTGTGTCTGTGAGGAAAGTTGATGCCTTTCCTATAGGTGAAGTTACCACTGTGGTGTCTGTGGGGAAAGCTGATGCCTCTTGTGTTGCTGAAGTTCCCACGGGGGTGGTTGTAGGAAAAGTTGATGCTTCTTTTGTCATAGAGGTTTCTACTGTTTTCTCTGTGGGGTAAGTAGCTGCCCCTCCTTCTGTTGACATTCCCAATGTGACTGCTGTTGGGAAAGCTGAGGTTCCCACTGTGGTCTCCCTGGGGAGAGTGGATGCCCCTCTTTCTCTGTACATTGTAGTCTCCGTTGAGAAAGTCCTCGCCCCTACTGTTACTGCAGTTCCCAAAGCGAATTCTGTGGAGAAAGTTGATGCCCCTACTGTTGGTAAGGCTGCCACTGTGAGGAAAGTTGATGTCTCTGCTGTTTTTGAGCTTCCCACTGTGGTCTCTCTGGGAAAAGATGATGCCCGTCTAACTGTGGACATTGCCACTGTGGTGTCTGTGGGGAAAACTGATTCCTTTAAGGTAGCAAATGTTCTCAGATTTGCCTCTGTGGGATCACTGGATGCCCATTCTTCAGCTGACATTGTCAGAGTGGTCTCTTTTGGCAAAGGTGATGCTTCTAGTGTTGTTGAGGTTTTTGATATCATCTCTTTGAGGAAAGTGGATGCCCCTCCTTCTGTGGATGTTGCTACTTTGTCCTCTGTTTGGAAAGTGGATGCCTCTCCTGTTGTTGAGGTTCCCACTGAGGTGGCTGTAGGAAACGTTGATTCCTCTGTTGTTCTAGAAATTTCCACTGCCTCACCTTCTGCAGACGTTGCCACTTTTGCCTCTGTTTGGAAAGTTGCCTCTAGTGTTGTTGAAGTTCCCACTGAGGTGTCTGTGGGGGATGTTAATGCCTTGACGGTTGGTAAGGTCGCCACTGTGGTGTCTCTGGGGAAAGTCAATACTGTTGCTGAGGTTCCCACTTTCATCTCTGTGGGGTAACTGGATGTCCCTACTTTAGCTGAGATGGACTTTGTTATCTCTGTTGGGAAAGCTGATGCTTCTCCTGTTGTTGAGGTTCTTCCTGTTATCACTCTGGGGACAGTGGATGCCTCTACTTCTGTGGATGTTGCTACTGGGGCCTTTGTTCGGAAAGTTGACGTCTCTAGTGTTGTTGAGGTCCCCGCTGAGGTGGCAGTAGGGAACTTTGATTCCTCTGTTGTTCTAGAAATTTCCACTGTTGTTTCTGTGAGGTGAGTAGATGTCCCTTTTTCTGTTGACATCACCAGAGCAATCTTTGTCGGGAAACTCTCCTCTGCTGCTGTTGAGGTTCTTGCTGTCGTCCCTCTAGGGAAAATGGATGCCTCTTTTTCTGAGGATGTTGCCATTGTGGCCTCCATTGGGAAAGTTGATTCCTCTAGTGTTGTTGAGGTTCCCACTTTGATGGGTGTAGGGAAAGTTGATGCCTCTGTAGTTCTAGAGGTTTCCACTGTGGTCTCTATAGGGTAATTTGATGTCCTTCCTTCTGTTGACATAAACAGTGTGGGTTTTTTGGTGAAACCGGATGCCTCTACTGTTGCCGAGATTCTTTCTGCAGTCTCTCTGGAGAAAGTGGATGTCCCTCCTTCTGCTATTGTTGCCACTGTGGTCTCTGTTGGGAAAGTTGTTGCCCCAACTGTTGTTTGGGTTCCCACAGAGTGTTCTGTTGATGTTTTTGCTATTGCTGATGGTTCCACTTTTGTGTCTGTGGGGATAGGTGATGCCTCTAGTATTTTTGAGATTCCCAGTGAGGTTGCTTTAGGGAAAGTTGATGCTTCTGTTGTTATAGAGGTTTCCACTGTTGTCTCTGTGGAGTACGTAGATGTCCTTCCTTCTGATGACATTCCCAGTGTAGTCTCTGTTGGGTAAGCTGATGATTCAGCTTTTGTTGAAGTTCCTACTGTGGTCTCTCTGGGGATAGTGGATGCCACTCTTTCTGTGTATAGTGTGGTCTCTGTTGGGAAATTTGTTGCCCATGCTGTTTTTGAGGTTCCCTTGGTGGGTGCTGTGGAGAAAGTTGATGCCTCTACTGTTGTTGAGCTTCCTACTGGGGTCTCTCTGGGGAAAGAAGATACTGCCACTGTGGTGTGTTTTTGGAAAACTAATGCCTTTAACGTTGCAGAAGTTCCCAGAGTTGCCTCTTCGGGGTAACTGGGTTTCCATACCTGAGCTGACATTGTCGGTATGGTCTCTTTGGGAAAAACTGATGCTTTTAGTGTTGCTGAGGTTTTTGATATCATCTCTTTGAGGAAAGTCGATGCCCCTCCTTCTGTGGACGTTGCTACTTTGCCCTCTGTTCGGAAAGCGGATGCCTCTCCTGTTGTTGAGGTTCCCACTGAGGTAGGTGTGGGGAAAGTTGAAACTGATGCAGAAGTTCCCCCTTTTGTCTCTCTGGGGTAACTGGATGTCTCTACTTCAGCTAAGATTGATTGTGTGGTCTCTGTTGGAAAAGCTGGTGGTTCTACTGTCATTGAGGGTCTCCCTGGAGTTTCTCTGGGGATAGTGGATGCTCCTTTTTCTGTGTACATTGTGGTCTCTTTTGGGAAAGCTGTTGTTTCCATAGTGGGTTCTGTGGCGAAAGTTGATGCCTTTACTATTGGTGATGTTCCTAGTTTTGTGTGTGTGGGGAAAGTTGATGCCTCTGCGGTTGTTAAGGTTCCCACTGTTGTCTCTTTGGGGAAAGAGGGTGATCCTCTGTCTGTGGACATTGCCAGTGTGGTCTCGGTTGGGAAAGCTGATGCCTCGGCTGTTCTTGAGGTTCCCAGATTTGTATCTGTGGTGTAATTAGATGACGGTACTTCAGCTGATAGTGCCACTGTGGTCTCTTTTGTCAAAGCCGAAGCTTCTATTGATGTTGAGCTTCTTGCTGTCATCTCTCTGGGAGAAGTGGATGTCTCTCGTTCTATGGACGTCACCACTCTGGCCTCTGTTTGGAAACCTGATACCTCTAGTGTTGTTGAGGTTCCCACTGTGTTTTCTGTTGGGAAACTTGATGTCTCTAATGTTCTTGAAGTTTCAACTAAGGTGTCTGTGGGGAGAATTGATGCCTCTTCAGTTGTTAAGCTTCCCATTATGGTCTCTGTGGGGAAAGATACCTCTCCTTCTGTTGACATAGCCAGTGTGGTTTCTGTTGGGAAAATTGAGGCCTCTCTTGTTGTGGATCCCTCTGTGGTCCCTGTTGGAAAAGTCAATGACTCTGCTATAGCTGATATTCTTCCTGAGGTCTCTTTGGGGATAGTAGATGCCACTCTTTCTTTGTATGCTGTGGTCCCTGGGGGGAAAGTTGATGCCTCAGTAGCTGTTGAGGTTCCTAGCGTACTCCCTCTGTGGAAGGTGAGTGCCCCTTCTTCTGCAGATGTTGTCCCTGTCGCCTCTGTTCCGAAGGTTGATGCCTCTAATATTTTTTGGTTTCCCACTGAGGTGTCTGTGGGAAAAGTTGCTGCTTCTATTCTTATTGTGGTTCCCATTGTGGTCTCACTAGGGATAGTGGATACCCCTTTTTCTGTATATATTGTGGTCTCTTTTGAGAAAGCTGATTCCTCCATTATTGTTGAGTCTCCTAATGTGGATTCTATGTGAATGTAGGCATCCTCTCCTGTTGTTGAGGTTACCACTGTGGTCTCTCTGGGGAAAGTGGATGCCCCTCCTTCTATGGTTATTGCTACTGTGCCCTCTATTGAGGAACCCACTGTGGTGTCTGTGGGGAATTTTGACTCCTCTGCTGTTGTAGCGGTTCCCATTGTTGTCTCTGTGGGGTAAATAGATGTTGACCTTTCTAAAGGTATCACAAGTCCGGTCTCTGTGGGGAATGTTGATGCCCCTGCTGTCATTGATGTTCCCACTGTTGTCTCTCTGGGGATCGTAGATGCCCCTCTTTCAGTAAACGTTGTGGTTTGTGTTGGGAAAGCTGATACCTCAAGTGTTGCCGAGGTTGCCACTGTTGTCTCTGTGGGGTGAGCTGATATCTCTACATCCGCTGTCATTACCCCTGTTGCAGGTCCCATGGTGGTCTGTGCTGAGAAACTTGGTGCCTCTGGTCTTGTTGAGGTCCCCACTGTGGTCCGTCTGGGGATAGCGGATGCCTCTCTTTCTGTGTACATTGTGGTCTCTGTGAGGAAAGTTGATGCCTTTTGTGGTGGTGAGAATGCCAGTCTGGTGTTTGTGGAGAAACCTGATGCCTCTGCTTTGGCTGAGGTTTCCACTGTTTTCTCGGTGGGGTAACCAGATGTCCCTACTTCAGTTGACATTATGAGTGTGGTATCTTTAGGGAAAGCCGATGCTTCTACTGTTGTTGGTATTCTCCCTGTCATTTCTTTAGGGGAAGTGGATGTCTCTCCTTCTGCAGATGCTGCCACTGTGGCCTCTGTTTGGAAAGCTGATCCCTTTAGAGTTGCTGAGGTTCCCATTGTAGTGGCTGTAAGGAAAGCTAATGCTTCTGCTGTTCTAGAGAGTTCTGCTGTTGTCTCTGTGGGGTAAACAGATGTCCCTTCCTCTGCTGAGATCACCACTACAGTCTTTGTTGTGGTCTCTCTGGGGAAAGAGGAGGCTCCTCTTCCTGCTATTGGGGTTCCCATGGTGGGCTCTGTGGAGAAAGTTGATGCCTCTGATGTTGCAGGGGTTCCCAGATTTGACTCTGTTGAGTGACTGGACATTGCCAGTGTGGACTCTGTTGGAAAAGACAATGCTTCTACTGTTGCTGGGGTTCTCCCTGATGTTTCTTTGGGGAAAGTGAATATATTTCCTTCTGAGGACACTGTCACTGTGGCCTTTGTTTGGAATATCGATGGCTCTAGTGTTGCTGAGGTTCCGATTGTTGTGGCGTTAAGCAAAACTGATGCCTCTGTTGTTCTAGAGGTTTCCACGGCTGCCTCTGTGGGGTATGTAGATGTCGCAGTCATCGTTGTAAATTTTGATGCCTCTACTGTTGTTGGGGTTCTCATTGTTGACTCTCCGGGAAAAGTGGATGCCTTTTGTTCAGCAGACATTGCCAGTGTTGTCTTTGTTGTCAAAGTTGATTCCGCTACCATTGTTGAGGTTCCCACTATCGTATCTGTGAGGAGAACTGATGCCTCTCCTTTTGTTGAGCTTCCCACTATGGTCTCTGTGGGGAAAGATACCCATCCTTCTGTTGACACATCCAATGTGGTCTCTATTGGGAAAGATGATGCCTTTGCTGTTGTTGAAGTTCCTGCTGAGGTGCCTGAGGGAAATGTTGATGCCTCTACTATTGCTGAGATTGCCACTGAGGTGTCTGTGGGGAGAGCTGAGACTGTTGCAGAAGTTCCTAGTGTTGTCTCTATGGGGTGAGTGAATGGCATTGCCAATGTGGTCTCTGCTGGGAAAGCTGATCCCTCTGCTGTTCTTGGGGTTAGTGCTGTGGATTCTGAGGGAAAAGTTGGTGCCTCTGCTGTTGTTGAGGGTCCCAGCGTAGTCCCTCTATGGAAGGTAAATGTCCCTTCTTCTGCAGATGTCGCCCCTGTAGCCTCTGTTCTGAAAGGTGATGCCTCTAATGTTGTTGGGTTTCCCTCTGTGGTGTCTGTGGGGAAAGTTGCGGTTCTCACTGTTGTATCTTCAGGAAAAGTCGATACCTTTTGTTCTGTGGACATTCCCACTATGGTTTCTGTTGGGAGAGTTGATATTTCTACTTCAGCCAACTTTGCCAGTGTTGTCTTTGTTGTCGACGTTGATTCTGCTACTGTTGTTGAGGATCCCACTGTGCTCTGTGTTGGGAATGTTGATGGCTCTGGTGTTCTTGAGGTTCCAACTATGGTATCTGTGGGGAAAGTAACCCCTCCTTCTATTGAGGCATCCAATGTGGTCTCTATTGGGAAAGTTGATGCTGTTCTTGATTCTCCCTCTATTTTGTCTGTGGGGAATATTGATACCTTCACTATTGGTGAGGTTGCCACTGAGGTGTCTGTGGGGATAGCTGATACTGTTGTAGAGGTTCCTAGTGTTGTCTCCAAGGGGTGAGTGAATGACATTGGCAATGTGGTCTTAGTTGGGAATGCTGATGTCTCTTCTATGGTTGACATTCCCACAGAGGTCTCTTTGGAGATAATAGTTGCCCCTCTTTCTGTGTATACTCTGTTATCTGTTGGGAAAGCTGATGCCTCTGATGTTTTTGGGGTTAGTACTGTGGGTTCTGTGGGTAAAATTGCTGCCTCTGCTGTTGTTGAGGGTCCCATTGTAGTCTCTCTATTGAAGGTAAATGTCCCTTCTTCTGCAGATGTCACCCCTGTAGCCTCTGTTCTGAAAGGTGATGCCTCTAATGTTGTTGGGTTTCCCACTGTGGTGTCTGTGGGGAAAGTTGTTGACTCTACTCTTGTTGCGGTTTCCATTGTGGTCTCCATAGGGATGGTGGATTCTCCTCTTTCTGTATACACTGCAATCTCTCTTGGGAAAGTTGTTGCTTGGGTTCCCACACTGTGTTCTGTAGTGAATATTGATGCCTCTGTTATTGGTGACGTTCTCACTTTTGTGTCTGTGAGGAAAGTTGATGCCCTTACTGTTGTGGAGGTTGCCACTGTGGTATCTGTGGGTAAAGCTGATGCCTCTGCTGTTACTGAGGTTCCCACTTTTGTCTCTCTATGGTAACCAGATGTCTCAACTTCCGCTGCCATTGCCAATGTGGTCCCTTTTGGGAAAGCTTCTACTGTTATTGGGGTTCTCCCTGTTGTTTTTTTGGAGAAAGTGGATGCCTCTCCTCCTGTGGACTCTGCCACAGTAGCCTCTGTTTGGAAAGTTGATTCTTCTGCTGTTCTAGGGGTTTCTGTGGGGTAAGCAGACTTCCCTCCTTCTGCAGACATTACCAGGGCACTCTTGGTTGTGGAAGTTGATGCCTCTGCTGTTGTTGGGGTTCTCACTGTTGTCTCTCCGGGAAAAGAAGATGCCTTTTGCTCTGTGGACATTCCCACTATGGTCTCTGTTGGGAAAGCGGATGTCCCTACTTCAGTTGACATCGCCAGTGTTGTCAAAATAGATTCTGCCTCTGTTGTTGAAGATCCCACTGTACTCTCTGTTGGAAAACTTGATGGCTCTGTTGTTCTTGTGGTTCTGACTATGGTCTCTGTGGGGAAAGTTACCCCTGCTTCTGTTGACATGCCCAATGTGGTCTCTATTGGGAACGTTGATGCCTTTGTTATCCTTGATTTTCCCTTTATTTCGTCTGTGGGGAATATTGATACCTTCGCTATTGGTGAGGTTGCCACTGAGGTGTCTGTGGGGAGAGCTGTTACCGTTGCAGAGGTTCCTAGTGTTGTCTCCATGGTGTGAGGGAATGACATTGCCAATGTGGTCTCAGTTGGAAATGTTGGTTCCTCTGCTATGGTTGACATCCCCACAGAGGTCTCTTTGGAGATGAAAGTTGTCCCTCTTTCTGCGTATACTGTGGTCTCTGCTAGAAAAGCTGATGCCTCTGCTGTTCTTGGGGTTAGTAGTACTGTGGGTTCTGTGGGTAAGATTGGTGCCCCTACTGTTGTTTGGGTTCTCACACTGGGTTCTGTAGTGAATATTGATGCCTCTGTTATTGGTGACGTTCTCACTTTTGTGTCTGTGAGGAAAGCTGATGCTGTTACTGTTGGGGAGGTTGCCACTGTGGTATCTGTGGGTAAAGCTGGTGCCTCTGCTGTTACTGAGATGCCCGCTTTTGTCTCTGTGTAACCAGATGTCTCAACTTTCACTGACATTGCCAGTGTGGTCCCTTTTGGGAAAGCTGATGCTTCTACTGTTATTGGGGTTCTCCCTGTTGTTTCCTCGGGGAACCTGGATGCTTCTCCTCCGGTCTGTAATGTTGTTGGGTCTCCCACTGTGGTGTCTGTGGGGAAAGTTGCTGCCTCTGCTCTTGTTGAGGTTCCCATTGTGGTCTCTCTATGGATAGTCAATGCCTCTCTTTCTGTATCCATTGTGGTATCTCTTGGGAAAGCTGTTGCCCCTTCTGTTGTTTTGGTTCCCACAGTCGGTTCTGTAGTGAAAGTTGATGCCTCTTCTATTGGGGATGCTCCTGCTTTTGTATCTGTGAGGAAAGTTGATGCCTTTATTTTTGGTG